>NC_137867.1:37182758-37200677 GCF_963924005.1 Protomyctophum bolini | reverse complement strand
ACAGCTACTAGAAACAACAGGTAATAAAGAAACGTCTAGGTACTAGAAAGGCAAACAATATAAGGAGGCCAGCAAGGCCAGGTATATTCTCCTCACAGAAGAACAGCAGTACATTTATCTTTACACAGCCAGCACAGGTTATAATGACACTATAATACAGTATATTTAAAAAAAAGTACAATTCCTGCCTCTGAGCGCTATCTCTTGGGGACTATTTATTCATTCACTTATGTAGATTGTAGGATTATAGTGCCACCGCAATACACTTGTGGAATATTGAATTTAACTTCGACATGAGGAATTTTAATCAGAGGCAGATTCTACAAACGCCTTCTAAATCAGTAGTTCTCAAACTTCTTCATGCCAAGGACCGACCAAAATCATGGTCTCTATTGTACTGTATTTGGCCACGAACCCCCATCTGGAAGTGTTTTGTGCCAGGGACCCCCATAAGAGAAAATTGTGTCAAAATTGTAAAAAGAAAAGGGGGGAAAAAAGAAAATAGCAGATGTACAAGCTTGCAGTGTGGGATGAACTATCGTGCCATGAGTATTTTGAGAACTACTGTACTAAACCAATGTAAAACCATATACATTATAACTGTTATCTGAAATGACACCGATGCTTTTCCAGTTTCAATGGGTTAAAACACCAACCACGAAGTGGAGACATGGGAAAAATACAATATCATGGAAAGCTCTGCTTGTTGCTTCGATGTGAACTGTCCAGTTACACAACGTTGTTCTTTAGATTTAACGTCTCGTGGTGATTCTTTGATCTGACTTCAGGCGGTCATTAAAAAAAAAGACTCTTCAGAGATCTGATCTGTTCTTCTTTTATGATTATTTTTGATACTCAGCATGGGTAAAGAATCACTGTTAAGTGTTCATGAAGCCATATTTTAAATAAGGTATACTCAAATTATATAATTTCAGCACGCTGAACCGTAGAAGACAGTATGGGGTACCAAAGGGCACATCACTTCCAGTGTTCCTGCTATGAATTATAGAGATTTTATGAGCACGTCATCAATATGTATAATGTAGGTTCTCCTTAGCCCATCAAAACCCGGATAAGCCTCTGGGTCATTTTTTAATTTAGTGTTGATTATCCAAAAACAGCAGATATACAAGCTTACGGCGTGTCACTTGGTGCTGTACTGCCGTGCGAGCTTGCGTACATCTGCTATTTAAAAAATATATATATATCTTGAAATTGTCAGAACTCAGAAGCCACAGGTCTTAATGAGTTAAATGGATTTACACAAACTATTCAACCCGAGATGCAGACCATGTCTTAAGTTTAAAATACATTAGCCTATTTTGTCTAATGAATCATCAAGATAAGAAAGGAACGATCAATTTGGCCGTTGTAATTTTATTTTAAACCCTAATTTTCCAGGCCTTCCACACCCAGCTTGTGTGTTGTTTTTGCTGTCTATCTGTGTAATCTGTGTGTATGCACTAAACAGAAAAACATATCTGAGTTTCCACGCAACATGAATGTGTTTAGAAAACCTTGATGTCAAAATGCGTTTGAAGTTGAACCCAGGTGTACGCACATCTTAGACTAGGACTAGAGAGATGTGGGAAACCGTGATGTCAGAATGTGTTTGAAGTTGAACCCAGGTGTACGCACATCTTAGACTAGAGAGATGTTGGAAACCGTGACAGATGGTAAAAGAGGATGAAGTCATTCTACTGCAAGCCTGCCATCAACTGATCAAATGTAGGCTACACTTCAAACTTTGTTACACTCATCCACTTAGTAACACCTCTGACTACCACCTTAGAAGATTATAGTTCCCTTCAATTTATACTTTTCTGTAGTCAGCTTTTCAGAATATTTATATTTTATTATTGCTAGGCATTTTATTGGCTTCGGGGGTTATGAAGACAAAACTACAGTAGTAGGATACACCTTGTGTTTTGTGTTTACTCCTTGGTCCTCCACAATGTGGCCTTTTGTTTTAATCGAGAAAGCCCATTTCTCACCGCTGTTTAATGAGCCTCTGTTGCCCAGGAGGAAGGCCCGTTTTGAATTGAGTGCAGGCTCAATTTTAAATCTGCCCAACCGTTTTCATGTCAATGCCATTCAGGTCAGCCGTGATGTGTCGCATCACCACCACTGGGTTTTCAGCAGTATACTGTATGTGTGGTAAGCCTATTGGGATTCTGTTCTGAATTTTAACCAGCCAGCCGGTCTAGAGCCTGCCATTTCCACACACGCACACGCGCACGCACGCACGCAGTCATTTCCACACACGCACACGCACGCACGCAGTCATTTCCCACACACACACGCGCGCGCACGCACGCACACCATGCAGGCCAAGCACTGGGAAACTGGCAAAACTGAACTGGACCCATAAATGACGACTTCACCACTTTTCAACCTATCTTTAATGTTCATGATAAAAATAGCAAAATAAATCTACTCGGTCTGTGTCTCACAGGAGGGATGTGGGCAGTTCAGAAACCTGTCTACCAGTGACATCATTGATGGGAATCCAAGCTAAACGTCATCATTCTTGCGATAATAAAAATCTCAGTATTAAAAAAAAAACAATCTGCTCAATGATGATGTCACTAGTAGACGGGTTTCTGAACTGCCCACACAGCCCTATATGAGACACAGACCGAGTAGAATAAAATTGTGCTATTTTATCATGAACATGAACACTTGCCGTTCAAACAGATGGCGTTCACTTACAAATTTGTAATAAGCTTGTAGATCATGTATTTGCACTATTTGTCGTACACAGACATGTTTGGGTTTTTTACTTTATTTGTGGGTTGTGTGATGTGGGGGGCCAATACGAGCTTATGTGGGGGCCAATAAGGGCTTGTGGGGGGCCAATAGGGGATTATGTGGGGGGGCAATAAGGGCTTGTGGGGGCCAATAGGGGCTTATGTGGGGGGCCAATAAGGGCCTGTGTGGGGGTAAACAAGGGCTTATTTGGGGGGCAATAACAGTTTATGTGGGGGCCAAAAAGGGCTTGTGTGGGGGGCCAATAAGTGCTTATGTGGGGGGCAAATAAGGGCTTAGCCTCAAAAAAGTGGTGGAACAGACATGTTTGAAAGTGAAAGTGAGTCGAAACGGGAAGCATGCACATCTCAAAACATTCTACAGGTGCTGAACGAAAATACGTACAAGGAAGGCAGTTCGCACACTGGTCTGTAGCTCCCAGAAGCACTTTATTTGCAGACGTTTGGACCCGTGTGGGTCTTCGTCAGGTCATATACATTCGTCATACCTGAAGAAGACCCATACAGGTCGAAACAAATTGTAACCTAGCCTATCTCTGAAAATAAAGTGCTTCTGGGAGCTACAGACCAGTGTGCGAACTGCCTTCCTTCTTCACTGAGAGTGAAATATCCCTTTAAGTGGTAAAAATGAGTGCACCCATTGATAGCCAACACAGTATGATGTCGGACTGCTCTCCAGAGGGTGGAGTACATCTGAACAGTGCATGCATTTTTCAAAAGGATTACAGTGATTTGTGCTGGAAACGGGGGGTAAAAAGGCAAAGGCAAAGCTATGCCTTTGCAATGAACACTCAAGATTGGGACCAGAATCAATTACTAACAATTGCCAAGCCAAGCCCAGGCCTGTTTCTTCTATAGTGAATATGATCAATATTCGAATCCCAGAAGAAATGTCACTGTGTAACTAATCGCTAATCAATCGCTACCCACCTCCACATTGTGATAATCTTACAATTCCTGAATGTCACATTGACATGACCTCAATATCAACAGCTGAAAATCTCTCTTCTTCTTACTTCTTTCTCTAATTTTTTCCTTTACTCATTCTCTCTCTCTCTCTCTCAGTGACTGTGGGTCATGCTTGGGCTCCCAGTGGTAAACACAGACAGATCACAGCAGAACAGCAGCCGCTACACCCCCACTGGGAGAGAGAGAGAGAGAGAGAGAGAGAGGGAATGAGCGAGGGAATGAGCGAGGCAACGAGCAGAGGGAACGAGGGACAGAGCGGAGTGAGCGATACTAAAATAACTGACTGTGGTGGGTCTATATATGTGATACATTATCATTTATAACAATCTATATGTGAAACATTATAGCATCATAACAGTATATACTGTATGTATATGTGACATTATATCCATTTGGTTTCATTTTACGCTCTCAAGAGTTACATTATTGTTAAACATCTGCATTACTTAATTTACAAGAGTTCTACACAATTAGAGAATGTAGAAGAATTTTTATTTTGATCATCATTTGCCTGTTATTGCTCCTATATATATGGTACCACATCAGTACAGCATGGAATTGTGTACAACGACAATGAGAGGCTAAATCTCATCAAATGGTCTGTGGCTCAGATGCCAAATAAATAACGAACCTTGATATGAAAGTGAAAATCACTGCATTACAGTCTATATATATGATACATTACAATAACATGTATATGTGATACATTAAAGATGCAGTGCCACGATTTTTTCCACCCTAAAACACGATTTCTATGCCTCGTTTTACGATCCATGCCTTACATGGGGTTATAAGGTGCCAAAAGCAACACGGTAGTTTACAAAAGAAAAAAGTATTTAGTATTTACATTTTTAGTTACATTACATTACATTATTTCTCTGAATAGATGCTCCAAAAATGCAAATATTCTGAATTCAACAAGCCATTCGATGTCTATCTACATCACTGAACCAAACCAAATCTAGGTTTTGACATCAGTTAAATATATTTTAACTGCTAATCATGATAATAAAGGATGCCTAAAACACAATCCGTCTGGATTTAATTGAGGTTGCAGTAATTACGAACACACTCCTCCTCTGTAACCCCGGGCAACGGCCATCTCAAGGTGCAGGGACCACATCCCAGACTCGGCCTTTGTCTTTTGGACAACATGAGCGCGAACATATTTTCCAGAATATCAAACGAGTCGCCCTTTTACCAACTACCTGATACCATTTTCCACAGGTATAGATAGTCATTTGGTTTATATGCATCAGTGATTCTCAACCTTGTGGGGCCATGCATGGACCGATGGACGACTGCGAATGCTTTTGAGATTTTCAAGTTGGACCTGATCCCGAAAAGATTGAGAACCACTGGTTTATATAATATATTACTTCGACCTGCATTCTTTCTGACATGCAACAGTTCTTGTTGTCTGTAGCTTTTGTTTTGACCCAATTAATCTTCACTTGCAATATTCTGTCATGAATTCATTATACAATTATTATGGGTTTATATTTAAACTCATGCACACACACGTGCACGCACGCACGCACGCTCGCACACACACACACACACACACACACACACACACACACACACACACACACACACACAGAGAAAGACAGATCCACAGTGTTAATTAAAACCTGAGAATGGACCCAATGGACCCAATTTCTTCACTCTCAGAGTTATTCAAATGATATCCAATTAACAGCAAGACAGGCAGGCAGCTCTAGACTAATAGCAGGGTGAGACAGAGTGACAGACAGGAGGAGGACAGAGAAAGAGAGACAGTCATGAATGATGAACGATGATCAATAGGCCTACCTGGTTGGAGATGAGGTCTTCGCAGACGGACAGGGCCATCTGGATGGCGTTGGGCTTGTGCGTGACGGAGATGGCGTTCATCTTAAACTTGTCCCGGCCGTATAGCGCGTTGGCCTGGCTCACCGCGTCCTTGAACACCTGTTCGTAGCGCTTCTGGCTGAGCACCGCGCCGATGTTCACGATCTTGGGCTCGCAGCCGCCGGGTCGGGCGGCGCACGACCACAGCACCATGAGCACGGCGGAGAGCAGGAACAGAAGCCTCATCCTGGACAGCGAGGAGGACAGCGAGAAGAACGACAGAGCTGCTGGGGAAGATTCAGAACCTCCCAGCTGGGTGCTCCCCTCCCCTCACCTCCTCCCTCCCCGTTGGTCTTGTTTATAGACCAGAAGGAGAAGAAAAAGCAGAAGAGGGGGGGGGGGGACAATATAAAGAGAGGCTCTTTTTTTAGAAGTAAAATGAGAAGTGTTCTTTCATTTTCTGCGGGGAAAAGCACGACCCCCGTCGATGACACCGCCGTGTCCTTGCGACCCCTCAGAGAATAACACGCGTTGGAATGTCAATGTATAATGACGAGCGGACGTTAATTTCATCTCTTATAGTCGTTTAAGAGGAAAATAAATAAATACATAAACAAACCCACTGTCAAAAACAAAACGCACGCTCCGTATTTCTGCGCGTTTGTTCCTGTTGATTCAGTTTGTTGCATGCGTTCGTCGTTTTACATCATAGGGTTTAAATTGCTTGATGTCGTCAGACGTCAGTGTCCCCGTTTATAAATAAAAAACAAATTAAAAAATAAATCGTGATGACATAAGCCCAGCCTATAATCTAAATCCATCGATTCACATTGTTGTGGTTTCAGAGAACGCGCGGTTCTGGAGCTCTTTCTCTCTCGTCGCTAGGTTGTCGCGCGGACGGAGTTCTAAATGACCTGATGCTCAGGAGCCGCTGTCCTTGGTGCCGAAGGCTCGCGTCCGTCACCGCGTGCGCGCGGACTTGACATGAATCCGCGCTGGAGCGTGTGCGTGGTTATTTAATTTGATTATGTGTGACGATAGCGGATAGCCTATCAATGATCACACTCTCTTTACCTATCATATAGACGGGTAGGTAGACCACATAAGTAGTAGTTTTCGTGCACAGGAAAATAAACCCTGATCATTATGGAATGCATTGGCTCTGCACACACGCCATTTTGGAAAGAAAAAATAACTTCCCTACTTCCTTCACAGGTGTTACCGATGATGCTAATGAAGCCTCTGTTCCATTCTGGTCGAACAGAGTCAGGGTGCATGTTGGCACACTGGAAAGTGGATAGGATACACTCTAGTCTCAAACTAGTTTCCTTGAATGGGTTGACTGTTGTGTATTTTGCGTGTCTTAAATTAAATACCAGGTCTTATTCCCTAACTTGAGTAAACTAAAGACCTGGAGTCACCTGCGTGATCAATGCTCTTTGGCCACTCAGAATAGCCAAATGGCATTGATCACGCCTCCAGGTCTTTAGTTTACTCAAGTTAGGGAATAAGACCTGGTACTTAAGACACGCAAAATACAGCCCTCAGAGTCATGGGGGTCCTTAAAATAAAAATGTTTGAGAACCACTGTAGGCCTACACTAAATGGAACAAAGCCTTCATTCGTGTTATTGTGAACCTAGTGGCTTAATCACATGTAGGAATAAGTTACCTTTGCTCTGCTTTATTATAGAAATAAATAGATAATATAGCTGCTTAAGATATAAGTTTATATATATAAGATATAGTTTGTTTCAAGCCCAAAAATAAAAAGCTAGCTATATAAACATTGATGACTGCAATTATTTGACAAGTAGGCTAATAAATAAAATATCACACGTGAAGTGAGGGGCGCTCTTTCATAGCCTGGCTAATAAGCCAGACCGAATCAGCCGTGTCACACCGAATCAAAAGTGTGTGAACTGAGTGGTGCAACTCCCCTCTCTCCCCCCCCCCCCCCCCCCTCTCCTCTCTCCCCTCCTCTCCTCTCTCTCATTAGCAGGCAACAGTGCAGCACTAATACTATCTCTCTCTGTTTCTGGCACAACAGCGCCCCTACTGGTACTCATAGTCATATACTGGTGCTCATGGACACATAGGTAGGTGAACGAACACTATAGGTGAACACGGACATTGCTGTTCCTTGGAGTGGTTGCACCACTCACAAATTGCCTGCCGGCGTGTGATTTGAGTCTGGGTTATTAGCCAGGCTAGCTCTTTCATACATTCTGGGGCGCTCTTTCATACATCACATTCATACATCACATTCCGTGCTCAGCCAATTGTCTGTCAACACTGTCTGTAGTCCCGTGTAACCAGAGTCCAGACTCCATTCGCATGAATGGAAATGCGATTTTAAGGGGGGTGGTTATTCTTTGACGTGGCCCAAAAAAGGCTGAAAGGTGTATCGAGCAAATCATAACAATTTACTCATCGGGTCGAATGAGTGTGAGCTTCAGTTCCTGCGGGATCCTCACAGCACTCTATCATATTGCCGAATTTCGTGAAGAACGATAGTTCAGAACTGCCACAACTGCTAAAATGGCAGAATTTACATGGAAACAAAAGGGGTCTATACGCCCTTTGGGCTTGACTCCTAATGACAACATTATGCAAAGCAAGTAATGTGTGCGCATATATAGGCCCATACAGTAACAATTACAGAGAGACTCTTGTTATAGGCCTACTGAACAAACACAAGAGTTCAATCAGAATATAAAGCTAGCGAGGCAGCTGGCAGAATGAGTTTTTGTGTTTGTATTAGAAGGTGGCGCTTTCCTTGGCTACTACGGTAATAGTAGAGTGGGGCGACTAGTAGTAGCCGGAGGGGTAAAACGAGCGCACCCTTGGAAATGGTCGCCTATGAATACAATATTAGCCTACCCTATAGGCTGTGCTCCTGCTGGCATAGCGCTATAGGAGACCCGGCCTGAATAACTCCTAAAAACTAACCTGAACTGCTTTAGCTTTAGGACAGACAATACAGCATATATACCACTGACAGCCCAACTGTTTACGCATGCCATATTTTCCCATATATCTTACTGCATTACTGTCATGGAGCCAGGTCTCACAGTCAATCACAAAACCAAATTCCGAATTCCCTACCAACTGAAAAAAGGACATACTGATCTAAAAATATTGAATGAAAAGTTTAAACACTGCATGGTTAAAGTCGGGCCAGATGTGTGAACACTATTATGTTACTATAACTGTTGAACTGTAATTTTGTAGATTAGAGCTTATTGCATGTCTTTTTTGTAAATGATTGTTTTTGACCACTCCCTTACGGAGCTATGTGTGTGGCTTGGTGCCTGGGTGGGTCTGAGCACGAAAACAGCATGGTTGTTTTTCACCACCTGTGCGCAACCTAACACACACACAAACACACGCATTTCGGGTGTGCCAGTACAGTACAGTACAGTACAGTACAGTACAGTACAGTACAGTAGAGGGTACAGTATAGAGGGACCCCCACACGGTAACTCTGTCATTTCTCAACCGTTTCAGACGTGGGGCGGCACGCCGGAACCGGCCTGGCCCCTTGGGCGCATTCCTGGGGGTCTGGATGTCGTCCCCCCCCCCCCCTCCCCCCTACTGTATATGTTTTTCCCTTTTTACTTCCTTTATATGATGATGATTTCCTGTTTTTCTTTTATAGAAGTGTATATTTGTATGTCTCTAAATGTTCTGATAAATTGAAAATGGTGGACCCTATTGTAAACAAGTGTAATGCTTTATCATGGTGTCGTCAACAGTAACAGACTTGTGCTTTCGTTTGATGTACCCATTCTGCATACTTTGAAATAAAAGTCAACCAATCAATCAATCAATCAGTCCTTATCCTTTTTAGATACACTCCACTCTGGTTGCAAAGGTGGCTGAGATCTGGCCAGTAACACGATACCCCAAAGCCCTACCTTAAGTTTTTCCTATAAAGCCAAGGAAGTTGTTCTGGTTTTAAGTGGCAGATGGAACCTTCCTTCTTAGGAAGTCTAGTATAGGAGACCGGTTCTGGCCATCCATCTAATGGTAGCGTTGTCATTGATGGGCTTGTGCTTATAGTAGGGGAGACAAGTCGATTCTGCTCCATGACTACAGAGTGGAGAGACAGAGGTCCATCAGGAAAAAAACTCACGTTTTTAGCTATCATTCCGAAGGCCTCCAGGAAGCCCAGCTGGAGCAGCAAATATCTAACGAACACAAGCACACGAGCACATGCATGCACGAGTGTGTGCGCACACACACACACCAAACGTGATGTGAATTGGTAGTAACACCCCTGTTACCAAGGAAACAGGCATCTCCCAATTGTGTGTGTGTGTGTGTGTGTGTGTGTGTGTGTGTGTGTGTGTGTGTGTGCGCGCGCATGCATATTGATGCTTTTACATGTTTGGTGTTCTCATGAAATCTTTATCAGAGAACATTCCCAGTAGGATCTGGGTGTGTGTGATCTCTGATCTCCTTCAGACACACACCAGCCAATCATCTCATAGTCTTCGTCAGGTTATACCTGTGGTGGAAACGGTACTACATTCCTTTACTTAAGTAAAAGTATAAATACAGCAGTATAGAAATCCTCTGTCCCATTTTAAGTTTTCAAATGTATAAAACTTGTGAAAATAGCAGATCTACAAGTTCACATCAATGCGTAGCGATGCGACACATTCATTGTGCGCTTGTAGAGTTTTCATTTGCTGAAATGTATATAGGGCTGAACGGGGCCATGTGGATGGATGGATAGATAGATAGATAGATAGATAGATAGATAGATAGATAGATAGATAGATAGATAGATAGATAGATAGATAGATAACCAGAGACAGACAGTAAATGGAGCAGATAATGGCTGTCAAATCTTCACCTGGTTATTGTTGTTTTTATGCGATGCATACATAATATTTCTTGCATGAATTATAGACCAGGCTCTGCCACTGTCTGTTTAATTATGACCCCCGTGTGTGTGTGTGTGTGTGTGTGTGTGTGTGTGTGTGTGTGTGTGTGTGACTCTGTACGTGGTGTGTCTTTTTAATTATGCTAAGCAGAACAAGTAGCAGGTCAGTGCCACAGAGCTACAGAGAAAGAGAGAATAAGACAGAGAGAGTGCATGAGTATGAGAGATCATGAGAGAGAGAGAGAGAGAGAGAGAGAGAGAGAGAGAGAGAGAGAGAGAGAGAGAGAGAGAGGACGGACTAGAAACGAATTAGGCTCCATTAACAAACAAAATGAAATGGGACTCAATCCCAATAGAGGAGCATTTGTAATTTTGTATATTCAACGTCCATGGCAACGATTCAATCCTTGGGTTAATTTCCAATTCTGATCAACCCAAATTCAGACCAACACACTGCATACAAAATCTGTTCCCAGAGAAAAACAGCTTAATAAACCATGCAGTTGTAAATTGTTAAATTAGAAATGCATTCTTCCCTAAATGTGCTCAGAAAAAGTTACAGACTTTCAAGAAAAAATAATTTAAACCCTTCTTAGAGAAACAATGAATATAGTCTACAGTGCATAGATTAGAGAGAGATGAAGATACAGATGATCACCAACTGGCTGTGGGACTTTGCTCACAAACACAAAACCTAAAATATAGGAAAACATCAATGAAAAGCCCAGGCAAGTTGGAATGTTACTTTGGTCGAAACACTGAATACACTGTGTGGCAGAATACACAAGCACTGTCACTGATGCAAAACTAAAAACATCCTCGGTGAACTAGAACACCATGCAAAAGACAGACTGTGTCTGCACACAAGATGAGGGAGAAACTGAGCTGCACACTTTCTAACTACCTGCCAACTGTACAAAGATATCATATAGAGATAGATCAGAGATCAGAGATGCTTTGAGATCTATATATATGGTGATCTATACAGTATATATGGTGATCTATCGATATATGGTGAAAGCAGACTGCTACATACCCCCCCAGCAACACAGGGCGGTTGGATGGAGTCACCGGCTTCTACCCTTGTCTACATTGTGTGGCCTGTAAAAACTCCAAGAAAACGAACACATTGCACAAGTGCAGTTACTAACAAACAATACACTATCAGACAATTTGTGAATTGTAGTTCCTCTAATGTAGTCTACATGATTACATGCAAATGTAATCTACAGTATGAAGGCAAAACATCTAGGGCAGTCCGCACACGCATCATAGAACACATGAGTGCCATCAGACGCAAGGACATCAAATCTCCTGTCGCCAGACATTTCATGGAAGCCGGTCACTCCACAGCAGATCTGTCTTACACAGTTATTGATCAAATTAAGAAATCTAGAAGAGGGGGTGATTTAGACACTAAACTCCTCCAAACTGAATCTAGATGGATTTTTTATTTACAGTCTGTCAATCCAGGTGGCCTCCAGTGCTACCTATAAGTTATACGTTATTTTCAAAAAGTGATTGTATAAGTCTGTCAACATGTGATGTATGCAATATTCTTGTTTCCTATATAACTGTGTGATTTTGTATATCTATTCTGTAATGTCCACGCCCCACCATCTGGTGATGTCATCAATTAGTAATTAGCAATTCTCAGCACCTGAGCTGTATTGTTTTGGAGCTCTTTAAGAGCAAGTTCTTTGTCTGTGAAAATCATATAGCACTGACGAAGGTCTTAGGACCGAAACGTTTGCTTTTTAATTGCACTTTGAGCACAGAGCACTTTATGAGCATGATAAAAAAAAAATATTTTCTTAAGTCTCAGTCTAAGGAGTTTTACTTCTATTTTCTATACGGTGAGCGAGTCTTTTTCTGTCAAAGTCCCTACTGTACACTAACAACAGTGACACTTGGTGGTCAAACAACACTATTTCTGTACTCATAGCGGACATGGAGACATACATGGAGACATGTATACGGACAGACATTGCTGATACTTGGAGTGGCTAGCACCACTCAAAAACTAAACAAACAACAGCTAACATCATTCCATCTCAGAGCAGCAGTGCTGTACAATTCCAAATCAGTGTGGACAAAATTGTTAAGTTAAGAAACCAAAAAGGCCTAATATATCTGGAACATTAGAACAATTGAACCAACCACAACACAAAACTAGCATCATCGCTATCTGGCATTCTAACTGATCTGAATATCTCTACTGTCAGAGATACAAAGAAAACATGCTGTAGTGTACTGTGTTAGCTCTTACTTGGATGTACCCGTGCAGGGACAAGGGAAGGGACTTCACTTTTTTTCTTTGCTCTCCCTCGTGGACCTACTTCATTAAGTGTTCAATGAATATGTGGTGAAGTAGTGGAGACAGTATGAATTTGTTCGTCTCTAAATGTTCTGATGAATTGAAAATGGTGGACCCTGTTGTAAACAAGTGTAATGCTTTATCAGTGTGTCGTTCACAGTAACAGTCCTTGTATTGAGTTGTGCTTTCATGTGAAATGTACCCATTCTGCAAACTGTTAATAAATATTTCAATCAATCAAACAGAGATGCACTGCCAAAACATGTAACAAAGAAAAATCACACCTGTGTGAAGTGCGGGGTGCTCTTATCATCTATTGCTTCATTGCTAGCGCCCCTCAAAAATACAGATCGTCTTTGAAAGCTTGGTTGTAAACGGTTTCTAGTATTTTGATATCAATACCCTTTCCGGGTTTGTGTAAACACAAACATTGAAGACAAAAGTGAGGACGCAAATTGTGATTGGCCGGCGTGATTGTGTGGGAGATGTGCCATTGGTTGAGCATCGCATAACGATTGCGCCACGGGAGACAACCATTGTACGTATATACAGTATGTGGCTGGTAGAGAGATGTCAGACATTGCGCAATACTTGAGAGATACAATACTTGGACCTCTTGAGCTATTCCCATGGCTGCGCAAAATTGTCAAATATGAGGATTTCTCAGCGGGGAAAATTGGTAGTCGCTGCTCTCCAAACTCTTTGCATGTAAAGTTGGTGCATTCCCAGAACATGGCAGCAAAATGACACTGCTGGTGTGAATTCAGTGTTTATCTACTTACAGGATAGTGGTGGCGCCATGGCTAGACTGTAGAGCATCGCGCACAGAACACAGTTTGTTCCGTTTTTTAATAGAGATTGGCATTGAGCTCCCTTGATGAAGTAAGTGATCAAGACGAGGGACTCCAGGTCGATTCCTGGAGCAGGTCCAACAGCCAGCTTTCCAACAGCTATGGTCATCTCCTTCAATGTGAGAACTTGGTCTAGGACAGCCAGGAAGCCAGAGATGGGGGGCAGAGATTAAGGAGATAGACGACACACACACACACACACAAAAAAAGGATGGACCTCCAAAGGAAGGGACTGCACACTCCAGAGAATAGACGGACAACTTATAATAAATTAAATAATAAATATGTTTATGCCCAATTTGTCCGCCTCCTTCCAGGGACTGCACATTCCCTTGAAGGTCCATCCTTTTCACAGTTTATATATGCATGCTAACTAGTGTGTCTGTGTGTGTGTGTGTGTGTGTGTGCTTGTGTACACACACACACCAACAGTGCCACAGGCTGATCACCTCCATGCCACGCCCCATTGATGAAATAATTTGTTCAAAGGTAGCCCAGACCAAGTATTAACTGCATACATAAATATACTTTTCAGATGGTTGACATTTCTGGATTAAAACATCTTTCTTTTAGTGTTCCCGTGAAATATTCTAATATTTTGAGATAGGATTTTTTTAATTTTCATGAGCTTTATGCCATAATCATCAAGATTAAAACAACAACAAAAAGGTTTTAAATACTTCACTTTAAGCACAATGAGTCGAGAATTTATGAAAGTTATCATTAGCACGAAGTTAACATTTGCACGATATTCTTATATTTTTTAGAAGGATATATACTATATATATAAATATATATATATATATATATACATACACACAG
The DNA here is from genome assembly GCF_963924005.1 of Protomyctophum bolini. Lineage (NCBI taxonomy): Eukaryota > Metazoa > Chordata > Actinopteri > Myctophiformes > Myctophidae > Protomyctophum > Protomyctophum bolini. The sequence continues at coordinate 37,186,224 of NC_137867.1, read as the reverse complement.
TATATATAAGACTTGCCTGACAGCAAAGATATGAAGTTATGAGCACCTTCTAACAAACCACCATGATATTTGAGACTAGAATTTAAGCATCATTACAGAAGAGTCATCTCACACAATCTCATTATTGCCAACACTTGAATCGCTTTCCTGCTGTTCCTGATGAGTCTTGTTTCAATGTTGTTGAGTGTTGTGTTCATTTCCTTTGTTTGTGTCTGTGTTTTGGAGTGTGTACATGTGTCTGTGTGTGTTTGTCAGTGTCCACTGGAGTGTGTGTCTGCCCCTTGTGATCGGTGGTTCTGGAAAAAACAAAAGAAACAGACATTAATACTAATCTACACTTAACTTAATAGTTTACACACCGTGCGCACATGCACACACACACACACGTTGTATTGTTCATGCAGGAACATTCATGATCATGCAGGTTGAGGATGTGTGTGTACCTGCACGTTGAGGTAGTGAGTGTGTGGCAGTGTGTGTGCCGTGCTGTTGTCTCGTGGTGGAAGAATTTGTTGCAGAGACGGCACAGGAAGCCAGACACAGGAACCACAAAACTACTTCCTGTGAGGAGAGGAAGTTTAGACAGGGCCAAATTCCAATAGGCCTACTCAAAATCTCGGCCACTCGCTCACTCACACTCGCTCTCTCTAGCATGGTGGTGTGAAATTGGTGACCTGCCGAAATATGTGACCATCTTGTGGACTGGAAAGTGGTAGCCTGGTTAATAAACCAGACTAATATCGCACGGACCGCGGGATATTAGTCTGGGGAGGCTCAGCTTGGATTTCATTTCCAGGGGGGCGGGTTGAAACATTTTCTCTTTGACGCAATTGGTCAGAGCTACTGTCAGTCAAAGGTCTCAAGCATTGAAAGTCACTGTACCAAAGCCCGCCCATATTGCATACCGTGTCCCGATTGGCCGCCCCATTTCTCTGGTGTAGGAAATGGGCGTACAATTGAGCCTCTCCAGACCATAATCCGCCGGCAGGCAATTTCTTTTGCCAACGGCTCATTCGGTCTGGTTTATTAACCAGGCTAGGAAAGTGGATCGAGCAAACCATAAAATGTAAAGGTGATAAATGACTGTGAGCTTCAGTTCCTGAGGGATTCTCATGGCCCTCTATTGTCTCTCACTCTATTTCGTGAAGAATGAAAGCACAGAACTGCCAAAACTGCTTCTTCTTATGGAAACAATCAGGGGTCTACGCCCTTTGGGCTTGATACCCAACTAGAAGAATATGTCTGCTCGATATTTAGCTTTCTTTAGACGATAGACCGTTACAAAGTGAAACCATATAGACAGAGGGTATGCGCGTGACATGATCATCATCATACCTGGAAGTTATGCGGGAACACCTACTGAGTGGCAAAAAACAACTTTCTGGCCTTGACAGCCTGTACATCCAAACAGAAAAGTCCTATTTGATTGCATTAAACGACGTTAAACAACTCACTTTTCCACTCACTTTGCCACTCGATTTGCCATTCACTTTATGCATGCGCATACCCCTCTATAGAAATGTACACTGATATTGACATCCGATAATATGCAGGGTCAAATCAGCCGATATATTACATTTTTATTTTCATTTTCAAAGCCATTAACGGTCACATTATTATTTCGTCAACATCGGTAAAATATCGGTCAACATTGGTGACATATCGATCAATATCGGGCTATTATGGCCGATATGAAGCAAAGACTGTGGCTGAAATTCAGCAGATGATCCAGGACAGGAGAGAAGACTTTCAGGACATCTGAAGATACGCAAATGCAGTCATAGCTCATACAGATGTGATTAGAGAAACAGGCTGAAGGTTCCATGAATGAGCTGCAACAGGACCTCATTCAACTAGAGAAAAGCTCGGAGCTGAAACATATCTAGAGCAGTGGTTTTCAACCTTTTTCACATCGAGGCCCATTATTTATTTTTAGGGGCAGCGGTGGCCTAAGGGTTAGAGGAGAGCACTTGTTACCGAAAGGTTGCCGGTTCGATTCCCCGGATGGGCGGGAAAAGTCTGGGTTTGGGAAGTGATTGTCATCACTCACCCAACACCGCTGAAGTGCCCCTGAGCAAGGCACTGAACCCCCAACTGCTCCCCCTGGAGCTGCTTAGTGGCCGACCGTATAAGACTGTGGTTGTACTGGTCAGCTCCCAGGTTTTAATGTGTGTGTGCAGGGCGTTGCTGAAAATGAGCAGCTACTACCCTGGGTAAATAAAGGATTAAAAAAAAGTATATATATATATATATATATATATATATATATATATATATATATATATATTCTGAATTTGAGCCACGGACCACCATTTGATGAGATTTAGCCTCTCAGATCCAAAACTTTGAATATTTTGTTGTCGTTGGATTTTGTCCATGCTGTAATTTGATGTTGCTACCATAGGAGAGATAACAGGCAAAATAATAATTCTACATTCTCAAATTGTGAAGACTTAATGTAAATTAAGTCATGCAGAATCGCAGATGTTTAACAATAATGTAACTCTTGAGAGTGTAAAAAGAAACCAAATGGTCCATTTGGTTTCATTTTACGTTCTCAAGAGTTAAATATCTAGAAGGGTCCACTTGGTTAACACTCTCCATCATTTAGCTGGGGACCACCTGGAATACCCTCAACGACCACTGGTGGTCCCCGGACCACTGGTTGAGAACCGCTGATCTAGAGCACAAGAATGCACGGTGAGTGGCTTATGACAGCGGCGTGACGTCATGGTGTAGTTTTCGGTGGTCACCTTATCACCTATGAGTATGAATAGGTCCTCCCACCGGCACACTTTGGCCACATTGCACATATTTATGAAACCGTGCCGAAAACACTGTGTTCAGCGGCAAACTGGGCAAATGGGACAGTTACTGTATAACCATAACCATATGTAAACAGTAAGTAACTCACCATATGAACTATCAGGGTCACTGTCGTGAACGTCTTCCATCTCCTCCCTTTCAGCTGTCTGAAACAACACACACACGCGTGCGCGCACACACACACTTTAATTCATGTTTACATACAATTCTGGGTAACCATCACAGTCATGGTAACATTGAGGAAAAACGAACAAACCATGTACAGTAAGCTAGCAATGAACCATGCTAGCTAACAGCCAACCAAGCGCATCACCTCTTTCATCTTTCCATCCTCTTCATCTTGCCTTCGGTTTTGCTCCTCTTCCTCCTTGAAGCAGCCCACGGCATCCACAGTGATAAGCTCCTCCTCCAGAGGCTCCTCCTGAAGAACCTGGAGGAGTCGGAGAGTAAATCAAACGCACCCTCACAGTGTGTTTTAACAGCGGAAAGTGCATTATTTGTCAATGGGACCCGGCAACTAATGGCGATAGCAGGCAGACAGGCGATAGCCAATGAAATGCATGTGTCGCTCGCCGTTGTTCTCCCGCTGTTACGCACTGTCTGGTCAAACATACGACTATCTTAGAATACACATACTGTA
>NC_137867.1:36404472-36542558 GCF_963924005.1 Protomyctophum bolini | reverse complement strand
TGTGCTAGTTGATGTTAGTGTGGAATGCAAAGTGTCAGTAAAGATTTGAGTATGTCGGGGTTTGAACCGGCACACTTCTACTAGGTATACTACCGATATCATTTGACTTATCCGTTGACCCACTGAGGCACACAATCATGGGGAATTTCTGTGCTGCTTTAAAGTTGTCCTTCTGAAAGTCCTTCAGACATAACCCCCTAACTGTTACTTTTCAGGAAACAGGGGGAGAGAGCACCGTCTCCCATTGGTCCTTCCCAGCACCTTGATGACATGGGACTTGAACCTGCCAACTGTCTGTAGCAGAGGCAACCGATCAAGCACACCACACCATTGAGCCAAGGCACCTTGGGGCATTCAGCAGATGTCTCCTGGTGCGTTTGAGTTTTTATTTAAAAAAACATGGGCTATAACCCATCGTTTTTGTCATTTCGTCATTTTTTTCAAATCTTCAAAAATGATGAAAAACGGCGCGCTATAGTATGCCGTACGATATGGGCTATAGCCCACGGTCCAAAATGATGAGAAACGAGGCTAACTTTTTTTTTCAAAATTTCAAAAAACATGGGCTATAACCCATCGTTTTTGTCATTTCGTCATTTCTTTTCCTGCAATTTCCGCAATTTGCAATTTCCCCAATTTCCGCAATTTGCAATTTCCGCAATTTGACAAAAACCATCGTCTTCAAAAATGATGAAAAACGGCGCGCTATAGTATGCCGTACGATATGGGCTATAGCCCACGGTCCAAAATGATGAGAAACGAGGCTAAACTTTTTTTTCAAAATTTCAAAAAACATGGGCTATAACCCATCGTTTTTGTCATTTCGTCATTTTTTTCAAATCTTCAAAAATGATGAAAAACGGCGTGCTATAGTATGCCGTACGATATGGGCTATAGCCCACGGTCCAAAATGATGAGAAACGAGGCTGACTTTTTTTTTCAAAATTTCAAAAAACATGGTTTTTGTCATTTCGTCATTTTTTTCAAATCTTCAAAAATGATGAAAAACGGCGCGCTATAGTATGCCGTACGATATGGGCTATAGCCCACGTTCCAAAATGATGAGAAACGAGGCTAACTTTTTTTTTCAAAATTTCAAAAAACATGGGCTATAACCCATCGTTTTTGTCATTTCGTCATTTTTTTCAAATCCTCAAAAATGATGAAAAACTGCGCGCTATAGTATGCCGTACGATATGGGCTATAGCCCACGGTCCAAAATGATGAGAAACGAGGCTAACTTTTTTTTTCAAAATTTCAAAAAACATGGGCTATAACCCATCGTTTTTGTCATTTCGTCATTTTTTTCAAATCTTCAAAAATGATGAAAAACGGCGCGCTATAGTATGCCGTACGATATGGGCTATAGCCCACGGTCCAAAATGATGAGAAACGAGGCTAACTTTTTTTTTCAAAATTTCAAAAAACATGGGCTATAACCCATCGTTTTTGTCATTTCGTCATTTTTTTCAAATCTTCAAAAATGATGAAAAACGGCGCGCTATAGTATGCCGTACGATATGGGCTATAGCCCACGGTCCAAAATGATGAGAAACGAGGCTAACTTTTTTTTTCAAAATTTCAAAAAACATGGGCTATAACCCATCGTTTTTGTCATTTCGTCATTTTTTTCAGATCCTCAAAAATGATGAAAAACGGCGCGCTATAGTATGCCGTACGATATGGGCTATAGCCCACGGTCCAAAATGATGAGAAACGAGGCTAACTTTTTTTTCCAAAATTTAAAAAAACATGGGCTATAACCCATCGTTTTTGTCATTTCGTCATTTTTTTAAAATCTTAAAAAATGATGAAAAACGGCGCGCTATAGTATGCCGTACGATATGGGCTATAGCCCACGGTCCAAAATGATGAGAAACGAGGCTAACTTTTTTTTTCAAAATTTAAAAAAACATGGGCTATAACCCATCGTTTTTGTCATTTCGTCATTTTTTTCAAATCCTCAAAAATGATGAAAAACTGCGCGCTATAGTATGCCGTACGATATGGGCTATAGCCCACGGTCCAAAATGATGAGAAACGAGGCTAACTTTTTTTTTCAAAATTTCAAAAAACATGGGCTATAACCCATCGTTTTTGTCATTTCGTCATTTTTTTCAAATCTTCAAAAATGATGAAAAACGGCGCGCTATAGTATGCCGTACGATATGGGCTATAGCCCACGGTCCAAAATGATGAGAAACGAGGCTAACTTTTTTTTTCAAAATTTCAAAAAACATGGGCTATAACCCATCGTTTTTGTCATTTCGTCATTTTTTTCAAATCTTCAAAAATGATGAAAAACGGCGCGCTATAGTATGCCGTACGATATGGGCTATAGCCCACGGTCCAAAATGATGAGAAACGAGGCTAACTTTTTTTTTCAAAATTTCAAAAAACATGGGCTATAACCCATCGTTTTTGTCATTTCGTCATTTTTTTCAAATCTTCAAAAATGATGAAAAACGGCGCGCTATAGTATGCCGTACGATATGGGCTATAGCCCACGGTCCAAAATGATGAGAAACGAGGCTAACTTTTTTTTTCAAAATTTAAAAAAACATGGGCTATAACCCATCGTTTTTGTCATTTCGTCATTTTTTTCAGATCCTCAAAAATGATGAAAAACGGCGCGCTATAGTATGCCGTACGATATGGGCTATAGCCCACGGTCCAAAATGATGAGAAACGAGGCTAACTTTTTTTTCCAAAATTTAAAAAAACATGGGCTATAACCCATCGTTTTTGTCATTTCGTCATTTTTTTTAAATCTTAAAAAATGATGAAAAACGGCGCGCTATAGTATGCCGTACGATATGGGCTATAGCCCACGGTCCAAAATGATGAGAAACGAGGCTAACTTTTTTTTTCAAAATTTCAAAAAACATGGGCTATAACCCATCGTTTTTGTCATTTCGTCATTTTTTTCAAATCCTCAAAAATGATGAAAAACTGCGCGCTATAGTATGCCGTACGATATGGGCTATAGCCCACGGTCCAAAATGATGAGAAACGAGGCTAACTTTTTTTTTCAAAATTTCAAAAAACATGGGCTATAACCCATCGTTTTTGTCATTTCGTCATTTTTTTCAAATCTTCAAAAATGATGAAAAACGGCGCGCTATAGTATGCCGTACGATATGGGCTATAGCCCACGGTCCAAAATGATGAGAAACGAGGCTAACTTTTTTTTTCAAAATTTCAAAAAACATGGGCTATAACCCATCGTTTTTGTCATTTCGTCATTTTTTTCAAATCTTCAAAAATGATGAAAAACGGCGCGCTATAGTATGCCGTACGATATGGGCTATAGCCCACGGTCCAAAATGATGAGAAACGAGGCTAACTTTTTTTTTCAAAATTTCAAAAAACATGGGCTATAACCCATCGTTTTTGTCATTTCGTCATTTTTTTCAAATCCTCAAAAATGATGAAAAACTGCGCGCTATAGTATGCCGTACGATATGGGCTATAGCCCACGGTCCAAAATGATGAGAAACGAGGCTAACTTTTTTTTTCAAAATTTCAAAAAACATGGGCTATAACCCATCGTTTTTGTCATTTCGTCATTTTTTTCAAATCTTCAAAAATGATGAAAAACGGCGCGCTATAGTATGCCGTACGATATGGGCTATAGCCCACGGTCCAAAATGATGAGAAACGAGGCTAACTTTTTTTTTCAAAATTTAAAAAAACATGGGCTATAACCCATCGTTTTTGTCATTTCGTCATTTTTTTCAAATCCTCAAAAATGATGAAAAACTGCGCGCTATAGTATGCCGTACGATATGGGCTATAGCCCACGGTCCAAAATGATGAGAAACGAGGCTAACTTTTTTTTTCAAAATTTCAAAAAACATGGGCTATAACCCATCGTTTTTGTCATTTCGTCATTTTTTTCAAATCCTCAAAAATGATGAAAAACGGCGCGCTATAGTATGCCGTACGATATGGGCTATAGCCCACGGTCCAAAATGATGAGAAACGAGGCTAACTTTTTTTTTCAAAATTTCAAAAAACATGGGCTATAACCCATCGTTTTTGTCATTTCGTCATTTTTTTCAAATCCTCAAAAATGATGAAAAACGGCGCGCTATAGTATGCCGTACGATATGGGCTATAGCCCACGGTCCAAAATGATGAGAAACGAGGCTAACTTTTTTTTCCAAAATTTCAAAAAACATGGGCTATAACCCATCGTTTTTGTCATTTCGTCATTTTTTTTAAATCTTAAAAAATGATGAAAAACGGCGCGCTATAGTATGCCGTACGATATGGGCTATAGCCCACGGTCCAAAATGATGAGAAACGAGGCTAACTTTTTATTTTTTTATTTAAAAAAACATGGGCTATAACCCATCGTTTTTGTCATTTCGTCATTTTTTTCAAATCCTCAAAAATGATGAAAAACTGCGCGCTATAGTATGCCGTACGATATGGGCTATAGCCCACGGTCCAAAATGATGAGAAACGAGGCTAACTTTTTTTTTCAAAATTTCAAAAAACATGGGCTATAACCCATCGTTTTTGTCATTTCGTCATTTTTTTCAAATCTTCAAAAATGATGAAAAACGGCGCGCTATAGTATGCCGTACGATATGGGCTATAGCCCACGGTCCAAAATGATGAGAAACGAGGCTAACTTTTTTTTTCAAAATTTCAAAAAACATGGGCTATAACCCATCGTTTTTGTCATTTCGTCATTTTTTTCAAATCCTCAAAAATGATGAAAAACTGCGCGCTATAGTATGCCGTACGATATGGGCTATAGCCCACGGTCCAAAATGATGAGAAACGAGGCTAACTTTTTTTTTCAAAATTTCAAAAAACATGGGCTATAACCCATCGTTTTTGTCATTTCGTCATTTTTTTCAAATCTTCAAAAATGATGAAAAACGGCGCGCTATAGTATGCCGTTCGATATGGGCTATAGCCCACGGTCCAAAATGATGAGAAACGAGGCTAACTTTTTTTTTCAAAATTTCAAAAAACATGGGCTATAACCCATCGTTTTTGTCATTTCGTCATTTTTTTAAAATCTTCAAAAATGATGAAAAACGGCACGCTATAGTATGCCGTACGATATGGGCTATAGCCCACGGTCCAAAATGATGAGAAACGAGGCTAACTTTTTTTTTCAAAATCTCAAAAAACATGGGCTATAACCCATCGTTTTTGTCATTTCGTCATTTTTTTCAAATCTTCAAAAATGATGAAAAACGGCGCGCTATTGTATGCCGTACGATATGGGCTATAGCCCACGGTCCAAAATTATGAGAAACGAGGCTAACTTTTTTTTTCAAAATTTCAAAAAACATGGGCTATAACCCATCGTTTTTGTCATTTCGTCATTTTTTTCAAATCCTCAAAAATGATGAAAAACGGCGCGCTATAGTATGCCGTACGATATGGGCTATAGCCCACGGTCCAAAATGATGAGAAACGAGGCTAACTTTTTTTTCCAAAATTTAAAAAAACATGGGCTATAACCCATCGTTTTTGTCATTTCGTCATTTTTTTTAAATCTTAAAAAATGATGAAAAACGGCGCGCTATAGTATGCCGTACGATATGGGCTATAGCCCACGGTCCAAAATGATGAGAAACGAGGCTAACTTTTTTTTTCAAAATTTCAAAAAACATGGGCTATAACCCATCGTTTTTGTCATTTCGTCATTTTTTTCAAATCCTCAAAAATGATGAAAAACTGCGCGCTATAGTATGCCGTACGATATGGGCTATAGCCCACGGTCCAAAATGATGAGAAACGAGGCTAACTTTTTTTTTCAAAATTTCAAAAAACATGGGCTATAACCCATCGTTTTTGTCATTTCGTCATTTTTTTCAAATCTTCAAAAATGATGAAAAACGGCGCGCTATAGTATGCCGTACGATATGGGCTATAGCCCACGGTCCAAAATGATGAGAAACGAGGCTAACTTTTTTTTTCAAAATTTCAAAAAACATGGGCTATAACCCATCGTTTTTGTCATTTCGTCATTTTTTTCAAATCTTCAAAAATGATGAAAAACGGCGCGCTATAGTATGCCGTACGATATGGGCTATAGCCCACGGTCCAAAATGATGAGAAACGAGGCTAACTTTTTTTTTCAAAATTTCAAAAAACATGGGCTATAACCCATCGTTTTTGTCATTTCGTCATTTTTTTCAAATCCTCAAAAATGATGAAAAACTGCGCGCTATAGTATGCCGTACGATATGGGCTATAGCCCACGGTCCAAAATGATGAGAAACGAGGCTAACTTTTTTTTTCAAAATTTCAAAAAACATGGGCTATAACCCATCGTTTTTGTCATTTCGTCATTTTTTTCAAATCTTCAAAAATGATGAAAAACGGCGCGCTATAGTATGCCGTACGATATGGGCTATAGCCCACGGTCCAAAATGATGAGAAACGAGGCTAACTTTTTTTTTCAAAATTTAAAAAAACATGGGCTATAACCCATCGTTTTTGTCATTTCGTCATTTTTTTCAAATCCTCAAAAATGATGAAAAACTGCGCGCTATAGTATGCCGTACGATATGGGCTATAGCCCACGGTCCAAAATGATGAGAAACGAGGCTAACTTTTTTTTTCAAAATTTCAAAAAACATGGGCTATAACCCATCGTTTTTGTCATTTCGTCATTTTTTTCAAATCCTCAAAAATGATGAAAAACGGCGCGCTATAGTATGCCGTACGATATGGGCTATAGCCCACGGTCCAAAATGATGAGAAACGAGGCTAACTTTTTTTTTCAAAATTTCAAAAAACATGGGCTATAACCCATCGTTTTTGTCATTTCGTCATTTTTTTCAAATCTTCAAAAATGATGAAAAACGGCGCGCTATAGTATGCCGTACGATATGGGCTATAGCCCACGGTCCAAAATGATGAGAAACGAGGCTAACTTTTTTTTTCAAAATTTCAAAAAACATGGGCTATAACCCATCGTTTTTGTCATTTCGTCATTTTTTTAAAATCTTCAAAAATGATGAAAAACGGCACGCTATAGTATGCCGTACGATATGGGCTATAGCCCACGGTCCAAAATGATGAGAAACGAGGCTAACTTTTTTTTTCAAAATCTCAAAAAACATGGGCTATAACCCATCGTTTTTGTCATTTCGTCATTTTTTTCAAATCTTCAAAAATGATGAAAAACGGCGCGCTATTGTATGCCGTACGATATGGGCTATAGCCCACGGTCCAAAATTATGAGAAACGAGGCTAACTTTTTTTTTCAAAATTTCAAAAAACATGGGCTATAACCCATCGTTTTTGTCATTTCGTCATTTTTTTCAATCCTCAAAAATGATGAAAAACGGCGCGCTATAGTATGCCGTACGATATGGGCTATAGCCCACGGTCCAAAATGATGAGAAACGAGGCTAACTTTTTTTTCCAAAATTTAAAAAAACATGGGCTATAACCCATCGTTTTTGTCATTTCGTCATTTTTTTTAAATCTTAAAAAATGATGAAAAACGGCGCGCTATAGTATGCCGTACGATATGGGCTATAGCCCACGGTCCAAAATGATGAGAAACGAGGCTAACTTTTTTTTTCAAAATTTCAAAAAACATGGGCTATAACCCATCGTTTTTGTCATTTCGTCATTTTTTTCAAATCCTCAAAAATGATGAAAAACTGCGCGCTATAGTATGCCGTACGATATGGGCTATAGCCCACGGTCCAAAATGATGAGAAACGAGGCTAACTTTTTTTTTCAAAATTTCAAAAAACATGGGCTATAACCCATCGTTTTTGTCATTTCGTCATTTTTTTCAAATCTTCAAAAATGATGAAAAACGGCGCGCTATAGTATGCCGTACGATATGGGCTATAGCCCACGGTCCAAAATGATGAGAAACGAGGCTAACTTTTTTTTTCAAAATTTCAAAAAACATGGGCTATAACCCATCGTTTTTGTCATTTCGTCATTTTTTTCAAATCTTCAAAAATGATGAAAAACGGCGCGCTATAGTATGCCGTACGATATGGGCTATAGCCCACGGTCCAAAATGATGAGAAACGAGGCTAACTTTTTTTTTCAAAATTTCAAAAAACATGGGCTATAACCCATCGTTTTTGTCATTTCGTCATTTTTTTCAAATCCTCAAAAATGATGAAAAACTGCGCGCTATAGTATGCCGTACGATATGGGCTATAGCCCACGGTCCAAAATGATGAGAAACGAGGCTAACTTTTTTTTTCAAAATTTCAAAAAACATGGGCTATAACCCATCGTTTTTGTCATTTCGTCATTTTTTTCAAATCTTCAAAAATGATGAAAAACGGCGCGCTATAGTATGCCGTACGATATGGGCTATAGCCCACGGTCCAAAATGATGAGAAACGAGGCTAACTTTTTTTTTCAAAATTTAAAAAAACATGGGCTATAACCCATCGTTTTTGTCATTTCGTCATTTTTTTCAAATCCTCAAAAATGATGAAAAACGGCGCGCTATAGTATGCCGTACGATATGGGCTATAGCCCACGGTCCAAAATGATGAGAAACGAGGCTAACTTTTTTTTTCAAAATTTCAAAAAACATGGGCTATAACCCATCGTTTTTGTCATTTCGTCATTTTTTTCAAATCCTCAAAAATGATGAAAAACGGCGCGCTATAGTATGCCGTACGATATGGGCTATAGCCCACGGTCCAAAATGATGAGAAACGAGGCTAACTTTTTTTTCCAAAATTTCAAAAAACATGGGCTATAACCCATCGTTTTTGTCATTTCGTCATTTTTTTTAAATCTTAAAAAATGATGAAAAACGGCGCGCTATAGTATGCCGTACGATATGGGCTATAGCCCACGGTCCAAAATGATGAGAAACGAGGCTAACTTTTTATTTTTTTATTTAAAAAAACATGGGCTATAACCCATCGTTTTTGTCATTTCGTCATTTTTTTCAAATCCTCAAAAATGATGAAAAACTGCGCGCTATAGTATGCCGTACGATATGGGCTATAGCCCACGGTCCAAAATGATGAGAAACGAGGCTAACTTTTTTTTTCAAAATTTCAAAAAACATGGGCTATAACCCATCGTTTTTGTCATTTCGTCATTTTTTTCAAATCTTCAAAAATGATGAAAAACGGCGCGCTATAGTATGCCGTACGATATGGGCTATAGCCCACGGTCCAAAATGATGAGAAACGAGGCTAACTTTTTTTTTCAAAATTTCAAAAAACATGGGCTATAACCCATCGTTTTTGTCATTTCGTCATTTTTTTCAAATCCTCAAAAATGATGAAAAACTGCGCGCTATAGTATGCCGTACGATATGGGCTATAGCCCACGGTCCAAAATGATGAGAAACGAGGCTAACTTTTTTTTTCAAAATTTCAAAAAACATGGGCCATAACCCATCGTTTTTGTCATTTCGTCATTTTTTTCAAATCTTCAAAAATGATGAAAAACGGCGCGCTATAGTATGCCGTACGATATGGGCTATAGCCCACGGTCCAAAATGATGAGAAACGAGGCTAACTTTTTTTTTCAAAATTTCAAAAAACATGGGCTATAACCCATCGTTTTTGTCATTTCGTCATTTTTTTCAAATCCTCAAAAATGATGAAAAACGGCGCGCTATAGTATGCCGTACGATATGGGCTATAGCCCACGGTCCAAAATGATAAGAAACGAGGCTAACTTTTTTTTCCAAAATTTCAAAAAACATGGGCTATAACCCATCGTTTTTGTCATTTCGTCATTTTTTAAAAATCTTAAAAAATGATGAAAAACGGCGCGCTATAGTATGCCGTACGATATGGGCTATAGCCCACGGTCCAAAATGATGAGAAACGAGGCTAACTTTTTATTTTTTTATTTAAAAAAACATGGGCTATAACCCATCGTTTTTGTCATTTCGTCATTTTTTTCAAATCCTCAAAAATGATGAAAAACTGCGCGCTATAGTTTGCCGTACGATATGGGCTATAGCCCACGGTCCAAAATGATGAGAAACGAGGCTAACTTTTTTTTTCAAAATTTCAAAAAACATGGGCTATAACCCATCGTTTTTGTCATTTCGTCATTTTTTTCAAATCTTCAAAAATGATGAAAAACGGCGCGCTATAGTATGCCGTACGATATGGGCTATAGCCCACGGTCCAAAATGATGAGAAACGAGGCTAACTTTTTTTTTCAAAATTTCAAAAAACATGGGCTATAACCCATCGTTTTTGTCATTTCGTCATTTTTTTCAAATCTTCAAAAATGATGAAAAACGGCGCGCTATAGTATGCCGTACGATATGGGCTATAGCCCACGGTCCAAAATGATGAGAAACGAGGCTAACTTTTTTTTTCAAAATTTCAAAAAACATGGGCTATAACCCATCGTTTTTGTCATTTCGTCATTTTTTTCAAATCCTCAAAAATGATGAAAAACGGCGCGCTATAGTATGCCGTACGATATGGGCTATAGCCCACGGTCCAAAATGATGAGAAACGAGGCTAACTTTTTTTCCCAAAATTTCAAAAAACATGGGCTATAACCCATCGTTTTTGTCATTTCGTCATTTTTTTTAAATCTTAAAAAATGATGAAAAACGGCGCGCTATAGTATGCCGTACGATATGGGCTATAGCCCACGGTCCAAAATGATGAGAAACGAGGCTAACTTTTTATTTTTTTATTTAAAAAAACATGGGCTATAACCCATCGTTTTTGTCATTTCGTCATTTTTTTCAAATCCTCAAAAATGATGAAAAACTGCGCGCTATAGTATGCCGTACGATATGGGCTATAGCCCACGGTCCAAAATGATGAGAAACGAGGCTAACTTTTTTTTTCAAAATTTCAAAAAACATGGGCTATAACCCATCGTTTTTGTCATTTCGTCATTTTTTTCAAATCTTCAAAAATGATGAAAAACGGCGCGCTATAGTATGCCGTACGATATGGGCTATAGCCCACGGTCCAAAATGATGAGAAACGAGGCTAACTTTTTTTTTCAAAATTTCAAAAAACATGGGCTATAACCCATCGTTTTTGTCATTTCGTCATTTTTTTCAAATCCTCAAAAATGATGAAAAACTGCGCGCTATAGTATGCCGTACGATATGGGCTATAGCCCACGGTCCAAAATGATGAGAAACGAGGCTAACTTTTTTTTTCAAAATTTAAAAAAACATGGGCCATAACCCATCGTTTTTGTCATTTCGTCATTTTTTTCAAATCTTCAAAAATGATGAAAAACGGCGCGCTATAGTATGCCGTACGATATGGGCTATAGCCCACGGTCCAAAATGATGAGAAACGAGGCTAACTTTTTTTTTCAAAATTTAAAAAAACATGGGCTATAACCCATCGTTTTTGTCATTTCGTCATTTTTTTCAAATCCTCAAAAATGATGAAAAACTGCGCGCTATAGTATGCCGTACGATATGGGCTATAGCCCACGGTCCAAAATGATGAGAAACGAGGCTAACTTTTTTTTTCAAAATTTCAAAAAACATGGGCTATAACCCATCGTTTTTGTCATTTCGTCATTTTTTTCAAATCTTCAAAAATGATGAAAAACGGCGCGCTATAGTATGCCGTACGATATGGGCTATAGCCCACGGTCCAAAATGATGAGAAACGAGGCTAACTTTTTTTTTCAAAATTTCAAAAAACATGGGCTATAACCCATCGTTTTTGTCATTTCGTCATTTTTTTCAAATCCTCAAAAATGATGAAAAACTGCGCGCTATAGTATGCCGTACGATATGGGCTATAGCCCACGGTCCAAAATGATGAGAAACGAGGCTAACTTTTTTTTTCAAAATTTCAAAAAACATGGGCTATAACCCATCGTTTTTGTCATTTCGTCATTTTTTTCAAATCTTCAAAAATGATGAAAAACGGCGCGCTATAGTATGCCGTACGATATTGGCTATAGCCCACGGTCCAAAATGATGAGAAACGAGGCTAACTTTTTTTTTTCAAAATTTCAAAAAACATGGGCTATAACCCATCGTTTTTGTCATTTTGTCATTTTTTTCAAATCCTCAAAAATGATGAAAAATTGCGCGCTATAGTATGCCGTACGATATGGGCTATAGCCCACGGTCCAAAATGATGAGAAACGAGGCTAACTTTTTTTTTCAAAATTTCAAAAAACATGGGCTATAACCCATCGTTTTTGTCATTTCGTCATTTTTTTCAAATCTTCAAAAATGATGAAAAACGGCGCGCTATAGTATGCCGTACGATATGGGCTATAGCCCACAGTCCAAAATGATGAGAAACGAGGCTAACTTTTTTTTTCAAAATTTCAAAAAACATGGGCTATAACCCATCGTTTTTGTCATTTCGTCATTTTTTTCAAATCCTCAAAAATGATGAAAAACTGCGCGCTATAGTATGCCGTACGATATGGGCTATAGCCCACGGTCCAAAATGATGAGAAACGAGGCTAACTTTTTTTTTCAAAATTTCAAAAAACATGGGCTATAACCCATCGTTTTTGTCATTTCGTCATTTTTTTCAAATCTTCAAAAATGATGAAAAACGGCGCGCTATAGTATGCCGTACGATATGGGCTATAGCCCACGGTCCAAAATGATGAGAAACGAGGCTAACTTTTTTTTTCAAAATTTCAAAAAACATGGGCTATAACATCGTTTTTGTCATTTCGTCATTTTTTTCAAATCCTCAAAAATGATGAAAAACTGCGCGCTATAGTATGCCGTACGATATGGGCTATAGCCCACGGTCCAAAATGATGAGAAACGAGGCTAACTTTTTTTTTCAAAATTTCAAAAAACATGGGCTATAACCCATCGTTTTTGTCATTTCGTCATTTTTTTCAAATCTTCAAAAATGATGAAAAACGGCGCGCTATAGTATGCCGTACGATATGGGCTATAGCCCACGGTCCAAAATGATGAGAAACGAGGCTAACTTTTTTTTTCAAAATTTCAAAAAACATGGGCTATAACCCATCGTTTTTGTCATTTCGTCTTTTTTTTCAAATCTTCAAAAATGATGAAAAACGGCGCGCTATAGTATGCCGTACGATATGGGCTATAGCCCACGGTCCAAAATGATGAGAAACGAGGCTAACTTTTTTTTTCAAAATTTCAAAAAACATGGGCTATAACCCATCGTTTTTGTCATTTCGTCATTTTTTTCAAATCCTCAAAAATGATGAAAAACGGCGCGCTATAGTATGCCGTACGATATGGGCTATAGCCCACGGTCCAAAATGATGAGAAACGAGGCTAACTCTTTTTTCCAAAATTTCAAAAAACATGGGCTATAACCCATCGTTTTTGTCATTTCGTCATTTTTTTAAAATCTTAAAAAATTATGAAAAACGGCGCGCTATAGTATGCCGTACGATATGGGCTATAGCCCACGGTCCAAAATGATGAGAAACGAGGCTAACTTTTTATTTTTTTATTTAAAAAAACATGGGCTATAACCCATCGTTTTTGTCATTTCGTCATTTTTTTCAAATCCTCAAAAATGATGAAAAACTGCGCGCTATAGTTTGCCGTACGATATGGGCTATAGCCCACGGTCCAAAATGATGAGAAACGAGGCTAACTTTTTTTTTCAAAATTTCAAAAAACATGGGCTATAACCCATCGTTTTTGTCATTTCGTCATTTTTTTCAAATCCTCAAAAATGATGAAAAACTGCGCGCTATAGTATGCCGTACGATATGGGCTATAGCCCACAATCCAAAATGATGAGAAACGAGGCTAACTTTTTTTTTCAAAATTTCAAAAAACATGGGCTATAACCCATCGTTTTTGTCATTTCGTCATTTTTTTCAAATCTTCAAAAATGATGAAAAACGGCGCGCTATAGTATGCCGTACGATATGGGCTATAGCCCACGGTCCAAAATGATGAGAAACGAGGCTAACTTTTTTTTTCAAAATTTCAAAAAACATGGGCTATAACCCATCGTTTTTGTCATTTCGTCATTTTTTTCAAATCCTCAAAAATGATGAAAAACTGCGCGCTATAGTATGCCGTACGATATGGGCTATAGCCCACGGTCCAAAATGATGAGAAACGAGGCTAACTTTTTATTTTTTTATTTAAAAAAACATGGGCTATAACCCATCGTTTTTGTCATTTCGTCATTTTTTTCAAATCCTCAAAAATGATGAAAAACTGCGCGCTATAGTATGCCGTACGATATGGGCTATAGCCCACGGTCCAAAATGATGAGAAACGAGGCTAACTTTTTTTTTCAAAATTTCAAAAAACATGGGCTATAACCCATCGTTTTTGTCATTTCGTCATTTTTTTCAAATCTTCAAAAATGATGAAAAACGGCGCGCTATAGTATGCCGTACGATATGGGCTATAGCCCACGGTCCAAAATGATGAGAAACGAGGCTAACTTTTTTTTTCAAAATTTCAAAAAACATGGGCTATAACCCATCGTTTTTGTCATTTCGTCATTTTTTTGAAATCCTCAAAAATGATGAAAAACTGCGCGCTATAGTATGCCGTACGATATGGGCTATAGCCCACGGTCCAAAATGATGAGAAACGAGGCTAACTTTTTTTTTCAAAATTTCAAAAAACATGGG
The DNA here is from genome assembly GCF_963924005.1 of Protomyctophum bolini. Taxonomy (NCBI): domain Eukaryota; kingdom Metazoa; phylum Chordata; class Actinopteri; order Myctophiformes; family Myctophidae; genus Protomyctophum; species Protomyctophum bolini. The sequence continues at coordinate 36,528,005 of NC_137867.1, read as the reverse complement.
CCATAACCCATCGTTTTTGTCATTTCGTCATTTTTTTCAAATCTTCAAAAATGATGAAAAACGGCGCGCTATAGTATGCCGTACGATATGGGCTATAGCCCACGGTCCAAAATGATGAGAAACGAGGCTAACTTTTTTTTTCAAAATTTCAAAAAACATGGGCTATAACCCATCGTTTTTGTCATTTCGTCATTTTTTTAAAATCCTCAAAAATGATGAAAAACGGCGCGCTATAGTATGCCGTACGATATGGGCTATAGCCCACGGTCCAAAATGATGAGAAACGAGGCTAACTTTTTTTTCCAAAATTTCAAAAAACATGGGCTATAACCCATCGTTTTTGTCATTTCGTCATTTTTTTAAAATCTTAAAAAATGATGAAAAACGGCGCGCTATAGTATGCCGTACGATATGGGCTATAGCCCACGGTCCAAAATGATGAGAAACGAGGCTAACTTTTTATTTTTTTATTTAAAAAAACATGGGCTATAACCCATCGTTTTTGTCATTTCGTCATTTTTTTGAAATCCTCAAAAATGATGAAAAACTGCGCGCTATAGTATGCCGTACGATATGGGCTATAGCCCACGGTCCAAAATGATGAGAAACGAGGCTACCTTTTTTTTTCAAAATTTCAAAAAACATGGGCCATAACCCATCGTTTTTGTCATTTCGTCATTTTTTTCAAATCTTCAAAAATGATGAAAAACGGCGCGCTATAGTATGCCGTACGATATGGGCTATAGCCCACGGTCCAAAATGATGAGAAACGAGGCTAACTTTTTTTTTCAAAATTTCAAAAAACATGGGCTATAACCCATCGTTTTTGTCATTTCGTCATTTTTTTAAAATCCTCAAAAATGATGAAAAACGGCGCGCTATAGTATGCCGTACGATATGGGCTATAGCCCACGGTCCAAAATGATGAGAAACGAGGCTAACTTTTTTTTCCAAAATTTCAAAAAACATGGGCTATAACCCATCGTTTTTGTCATTTCGTCATTTTTTTAAAATCTTAAAAAATGATGAAAAACGGCGCGCTATAGTATGCCGTACGATATGGGCTATAGCCCACGGTCCAAAATGATGAGAAACGAGGCTAACTTTTTATTTTTTTATTTAAAAAAACATGGGCTATAACCCATCGTTTTTGTCATTTCGTCATTTTTTTCAAATCCTCATAAATGATGAAAAACTGCGCGCTATAGTTTGCCGTACGATATGGGCTATAGCCCACGGTCCAAAATGATGAGAAACGAGGCTAACTTTTTTTTTCAAAATTTCAAAAAACATGGGCTATAACCCATCGTTTTTGTCATTTCGTCATTTTTTTCAAATCTTCAAAAATGATGAAAAACGGCGCGCTATAGTATGCCGTACGATATGGGCTATAGCCCACGGTCCAAAATGATGAGAAACGAGGCTAACTTTTTTTTTCAAAATTTCAAAAAACATGGGCTATAACCTTAGAGTATATATACAATAGAGAAGACACCCAGAGAAAATCCTGAAGCGCAATGGACATAGTGGCCGAAGAAGGTATTGCAGTTTGGTAAGGTTTTGCCCTCAAACACATGAACGCGCACTAGGCTCCGCCCACTCCAGCAAGTTTCAGCCGTCTCTCTGAGCTCTGCCCCAGAGCGGAGCGCTGAGAGACAGACCGCATTAAAACCAGGAAATGCCGCATCAGGACTTTTGCTCATTACTTATTATTCTGTGTATATAAAATATAGATAATTTGTCTAATCTCTAGTTACATCAATATTGTTCTTGTAAAATAGTTGGTTTGTGACCAAGTATTAAGATTATAAAGATCGCTTATGTCATTTTGACTTCCCATTCACTTACCATAGGCTTCTGCTGTAGAACTCCCGAGTCCGAATTCTTTTTTTTTTTTTTTAAATAGCAGCTGTACATGAAATGTTAATGTTGATTTAGCATCAACATGATTATTTACCGATATAAATACATGGTTTGATAACCTACAAGTAGGCGAAAGTCATTTTCTGCCAGGCGTATGTCTCTCCATCTACCCCGTCTTCAAGCCTCCATCCCTGGGCAGAGGTTGAATGATTGACTGGTGGTCGTGGAGCTCTGTGCAGTGCCGTCTGTTTACAGTCTAAAATCAATGGTTAAATTATTCCATAACACTGAAAATGATCAATTTTCCAATTAAAATCAAATTATGGTTAAGTGTGTAAATTACATTTATTCTGTTTGGACAAAGTGCAGTTAAGAAAAGGTGGAGATCAAGGAAGAATTTCTCTATGTCACATGTGAAGTGTAAAACTGGGAATTTCACCCAAGGAATCCATGATGAAGTGCTAAGATAACCACAATAATAACCCAGATTCGTATTGATGTGCTTACCGAGATAATCAAAATGCTTTCATTTTAAACCAACCTCTGAATTAAAACATTGGGTTCTGCAAAAGTCACAGATCAAATTGCAATGATTTTTAAAATAATCTATTATTCACACTGGATAAACAACAGTGGGACTGGAATACTGTACATCCAGTTTTGAGACATATTTCCTATGCACATATATGAACCTGAATGGCATAGAATAGCCTACGCAGCATTTATTCTGCATATCAGATATTGGAATATGTTCATATTGTCTAAAGAACCAAAAACAATATCTGTCTGGTCAAGCAGTAGATCATGTACGATTTGGTATTTTTGTTAGTAATATGTCTAAAAAGTAATTGCTCATAGTGGTGCGCAAATTGGCATGACAAGTGTCAAAGTGCTCTTTTTTAAACTATATTGACATTCTTTTTCAATTACAATTTTACAATTGTGACAATATTGTCACACTTTAAATATTATTTTGTTATATAAATATATAGTTTGTATTACATTTGTTGGTTGTCTGATACATATTTAATATTTATTATATTTGCATTCATAGTGCTACAAGTGCTATGAAAAAGAACCCATCATTTATTGTATTTTGGCATTTTATTAGAGATCTGTAGCATTATTATTTAATAGTTTAGAGTGGTGCTGTGACCTTGCATTTGCCATGCAGGCTTAAAGTGTTCTTCAGAGCTAAAATTGTTCTACATTGTCATTGGTAAAGTGTATTTGTAAAATGTATGTAGCCTATATTTTCACTTTCTTCTAAATGTGAATTAGCAAAAGTATAAAGTCCCTTTAAAAGCAAATATTCAACTGCAGCACTGCACCACACAATAACACAAGTTGGAATGAACTTCAGTTTATTGCATTAATATTATATTATATGGTGTGTAAACAGTTCATAGAGGTGTATAAAAATAACGAATTTAAATAATCAGATACATCCATGTTCTTAATCTATTCAAAATGCTAATATGATAAAAACAGCTATGGTTTTATATTTCCTTTCCGAAAACACTGGGGGGGGCAGACGATCCTATAGGCCTACCATCTATGCCTGGCATAGACTGTAAAAAGGCCTATACCTGACGCGTGATTTCACATCATGTTCGAAATATTAACACAGTCTTTTTTATGTTCCACAAAACCGCAGGATGAACGAACATTAAGCTCGCTTTCCTCTTGTGCCTTTGCTGACCAAAACCTTCCGTAATATCGATGTACAATGAGCTCAAATTTATGTATTTCCATCTGCTGTTTTTAATAAGACGAGTCTGCTGCCAACATAGCGATGCGCGTTCACCACGAGTAGCACGCACACGCACACACGCACGATGCTAGTTCATGTGTCGGTCGTCGCGCGTTCATGTGTTTGAGGGCAAAAATCCAGAATGCACAGGGCTCCTAAACCGGAAGGAGGAGTGGATTCGCCTCATGCGCTTCTGAGCAACTCAATGCAAGTGGACGGGAGGAGAACTTGGGTGCCTTCTCTATTGTATATATACTCTAAGGCTATAACCCATCGTTTTTGTCATTTCGTCATTTTTTTCAAATCTTCAAAAATGATGAAAAACGGCGCGCTATAGTATGCCGTACGATATGGGCTATAGCCCACGGTCCAAAATGATGAGAAACGAGGCTAACTTTTTTTTTCAAAATTTCAAAAAACATGGGCTATAACCCATCGTTTTTGTCATTTCGTCATTTTTTTCAAATCCTCAAAAATGATGAAAAACGGCGCGCTATAGTATGCCGTACGATATGGGCTATAGCCCACGGTCCAAAATGATGAGAAACGAGGCTAACTTTTTTTTCCAAAATTTCAAAAAACATGGGCTATAACCCATCGTTTTTGTCATTTCGTCATTTTTTTTAAATCTTAAAAAATGATGAAAAACGGCGCGCTATAGTATGCCGTACGATATGGGCTATAGCCCACGGTCCAAAATGATGAGAAACGAGGCTAACTTTTTATTTTTTTATTTAAAAAAACATGGGCTATAACCCATCGTTTTTGTCATTTCGTCATTTTTTTCAAATCCTCAAAAATGATGAAAAACTGCGCGCTATAGTATGCCGTACGATATGGGCTATAGCCCACGGTCCAAAATGATGAGAAACGAGGCTAACTTTTTTTTTCAAAATTTCAAAAAACATGGGCTATAACCCATCGTTTTTGTCATTTCGTCATTTTTTTCAAATCTTCAAAAATGATGAAAAACGGCGCGCTATAGTATGCCGTACGATATGGGCTATAGCCCACGGTCCAAAATGATGAGAAACGAGGCTAACTTTTTTTTTCAAAATTTCAAAAAACATGGGCTATAACCCATCGTTTTTGTCATTTCGTCATTTTTTTCAAATCTTCAAAAATGATGAAAAACGGCGCGCTATAGTATGCCGTACGATATGGGCTATAGCCCACGGTCCAAAATGATGAGAAACGAGGCTAACTTTTTTTTTCAAAATTTCAAAAAACATGGGCTATAACCCATCGTTTTTGTCATTTCGTCATTTTTTTCAAATCCTCAAAAATGATGAAAAACTGCGCGCTATAGTATGCCGTACGATATGGGCTATAGCCCACGGTCCAAAATGATGAGAAACGAGGCTAACTTTTTTTTTCAAAATTTCAAAAAACATGGGCTATAACCCATCGTTTTTGTCATTTCGTCATTTTTTTCAAATCCTCAAAAATGATGAAAAACTGCGCGCTATAGTATGCCGTACGATATGGGCTATAGCCCACGGTCCAAAATGATGAGAAACGAGGCTAACTTTTTTTTTCAAAATTTCAAAAAACATGGGCTATTACCCATCGTTTTTGTCATTTCGTCATTTTTTTCAAATCCTCAAAAATGATGAAAAACTGCGCGCTATAGTATGCCGTACGATATGGGCTATAGCCCACGGTCCAAAATGATGAGAAACGAGGCTAACTTTTTTTTTCAAAATTTCAAAAAACATGGGCTATAACCCATCGTTTTTGTCATTTCGTCATTTTTTTCAAATCCTCAAAAATGATGAAAAACTGCGCGCTATAGTATGCCGTACGATATGGGCTATAGCCCACGGTCCAAAATGATGAGAAACGAGGCTAACTTTTTTTTTCAAAATTTCAAAAAACATGGGCTATAACCCATCGTTTTTGTCATTTCGTCATTTTTTTCAAATCTTCAAAAATGATGAAAAACGGCGCGCTATAGTATGCCGTACGATATGGGCTATAGCCCACGGTCCAAAATGATGAGAAACGAGGCTAACTTTTTTTTTCAAAATTTCAAAAAACATGGGCTATAACCCATCGTTTTTGTCATTTTGTCATTTTTTTCAAATCCTCAAAAATGATGAAAACCTGGCGCTATAGTATGCCGTATGATATGGGCTATAGCCCACGGTCCAAAATGATGAGAAACGAGGCTAACTTTTTTTTTCAAAATTTCAAAAAACATGGGCTATAACCCATCGTTTTTGTCATTTCGTCATTTTTTTCAAATCCTCAAAAATGATGAAAAACGGCGCGCTATAGTATGCCGTACGATATGGGCTATAGCCCACGGTCCAAAATGATGAGAAACGAGGCTAACTTTTTTTTCCAAAATTTCAAAAAACATGGGCTATAACCCATCGTTTTTGTCATTTCGTCATTTTTTTTAAATCTTAAAAAATGATGAAAAACGGCGCGCTATAGTATGCCGTACGATATGGGCTATAGCCCACGGTCCAAAATGATGAGAAACGAGGCTAACTTTTTTTTTCAAAATTTCAAAAAACATGGGCCATAACCCATCGTTTTTGTCATTTCGTCATTTTTTTCAAATCTTCAAAAATGATGAAAAACGGCGCGCTATAGTATGCCGTACGATATGGGCTATAGCCCACGGTCCAAAATGATGAGAAACGAGGCTAACTTTTTTTTTCAAAATTTCAAAAAACATGGGCTATAACCCATCGTTTTTGTCATTTCGTCATTTTTTTCAAATCCTCAAAAATGATGAAAAACTGCGCGCTATAGTATGCCGTACGATATGGGCTATAGCCCACGGTCCAAAATGATGAGAAACGAGGCTAACTTTTTTTTTCAAAATTTCAAAAAACATGGGCTATAACCCATCGTTTTTGTCATTTCGTCATTTTTTTCAAATCCTCAAAAATGATGAAAAACTGCGCGCTATAGTATGCCGTACGATATGGGCTATAGCCCACGGTCCAAAATGATGAGAAACGAGGCTAACTTTTTTTTTCAAAATTTCAAAAAACATGGGCTATAACCCATCGTTTTTGTCATTTCGTCATTTTTTTCAAATCTTCAAAAATGATGAAAAACGGCGCGCTATAGTATGCCGTACGATATGGGCTATAGCCCACGGTCCAAAATGATGAGAAACGAGGCTAACTTTTTTTTTCAAAATTTCAAAAAACATGGGCTATAACCCATCGTTTTTGTCATTTTGTCATTTTTTTCAAATCCTCAAAAATGATGAAAAACTGCGCGCTATAGTATGCCGTACGATATGGGCTATAGCCCACGGTCCAAAATGATGAGAAACGAGGCTAACTTTTTTTTTCAAAATTTCAAAAAACATGGGCTATAACCCATCGTTTTTGTCATTTCGTCATTTTTTTCAAATCTTCAAAAATGATGAAAAACGGCGCGCTATAGTATGCCGTACGATATGGGCTATAGCCCATGGTCCAAAATGATGAGAAACGAGGCTAACTTTTTTTTTCAAAATTTCAAAAAACATGGGCTATAACCCATCGTTTTTGTCATTTCGTAATTTTTTTCAAATCCTCAAAAATGATGAAAAACGGCGCGCTATAGTATGCCGTACGATATGGGCTATAGCCCACGGTCCAAAATGATGAGAAACGAGGCTAACTTTTTTTTCCAAAATTTCAAAAAACATGGGCTATAACCCATCGTTTTTGTCATTTCGTCATTTTTTTCAAATTTTCAAAAATGATGAAAAACGGCGCGCTATAGTATGCCGTACGATATGGGCTATAGCCCACGGTCCAAAATGATGAGAAACGAGGCTAACTTTTTTTTCTTTTTATTTAAAAAAACATGGGCTATAACCCATCGTTTTTGTCATTTCGTCATTTTTTTCAAATCCTCAAAAATGATGAAAAACTGCGCGCTATAGTATGCCGTACGATATGGGCTATAGCCCACGGTCCAAAATGATGAGAAACGAGGCTAACTTTTTTTTTCAAAATTTCAAAAAACATGGGCTATAACCCATCGTTTTTGTCATTTCGTCATTTTTTTCAAATCCTCAAAAATGATGAAAAACTGCGCGCTATAGTATGCCGTACGATATGGGCTATAGCCCACGGTCCAAAATGATGAGAAACGAGGCTAACTTTTTTTTTCAAAATTTCAAAAAACATGGGCTATAACCCATCGTTTTTGTCATTTCGTCTTTTTTTTCAAATCTTCAAAAATGATGAAAAACGGCGCGCTATAGTATGCCGTACGATATGGGCTATAGCCCACGGTCCAAAATGATGAGAAACGAGGCTAACTTTTTTTTTCAAAATTTCAAAAAACATGGGCTATAACCCATCGTTTTTGTCATTTCGTCATTTTTTTCAAATCCTCAAAAATGATGAAAAACTGCGCGCTATAGTATGCCGTACGATATGGGCTATAGCCCACGGTCCAAAATGATGAGAAACGAGGCTAACTTTTTTTTCCAAAATTTCAAAAAACATGGGCTATAACCCATCGTTTTTGTCATTTCGTCATTTTTTTCAAATCCTCAAAAATGATGAAAAACTGCGCGCTATAGTATGCCGTACGATATGGGCTATAGCCCACGGTCCAAAATGATGAGAAACGAGGCTAACTTTTTTTTTCAAAATTTCAAAAAACATGGGCTATAACCCATCGTTTTTGTCATTTCGTCATTTTTTTCAAATCTTCAAAAATGATGAAAAACGGCGCGCTATAGTATGCCGTACGATATGGGCTATAGCCCACGGTCCAAAATGATGAGAAACGAGGCTAACTTTTTTTTTCAAAATTTCAAAAAACATGGGCTATAACCCATCGTTTTTGTCATTTCGTCATTTTTTTCAAATCTTCAAAAATGATGAAAAACGGCGCGCTATAGTATGCCGTACGATATGGGCTATAGCCCACGGTCCAAAATGATGAGAAACGAGGCTAACTTTTTTTTCTTTTTATTTAAAAAAACATGGGCTATAACCCATCGTTTTTGTCATTTCGTCATTTTTTTCAAATCCTCAAAAATGATGAAAAACTGCGCGCTATAGTATGCCGTACGATATGGGCTATAGCCCACGGTCCAAAATGATGAGAAACGAGGCTAACTTTTTTTTTCAAAATTTCAAAAAACATGGGCTATAACCCATCGTTTTTGTCATTTCGTCATTTTTTTCAAATCTTCAAAAATGATGAAAAACGGCGCGCTATAGTATGCCGTACGATATGGGCTATAGCCCACGGTCCAAAATGATGAGAAACGAGGCTAACTTTTTTTTTCAAAATTTCAAAAAACATGGGCTATAACCCATCGTTTTTGTCATTTCGTCATTTTTTTCAAATCTTCAAAAATGATGAAAAACGGCGCGCTATAGTATGCCGTACGATATGGGCTATAGCCCATGGTCCAAAATGATGAGAAACGAGGCTAACTTTTTTTTTCAAAATTTCAAAAAACATGGGCTATAACCCATCGTTTTTGTCATTTCGTCATTTTTTTCAAATCCTCAAAAATGATGAAAAACTGCACGCTATAGTATGCCGTACGATATGGGCTATAGCCCACGGTCCAAAATGATGAGAAACGAGGCTAACTTTTTTTTTCAAAATTTCAAAAAACATGGGCTATAACCCATCGTTTTTGTCATTTCGTCATTTTTTTCAAATCCTCAAAAATGATGAAAAACTGCGCGCTATAGTATGCCGTACGATATGGGCTATAGCCCACGGTCCAAAATGATGAGAAACGAGGCTAACTTTTTTTTCCAAAATTTCAAAAAACATGGGCTATAACCCATCGTTTTTGTCATTTCATCATTTTTTTCAAATCTTCAAAAATGATGAAAAACGGCGCGCTATAGTATGCCGTACGATATGGGCTATAGCCCACGGTCCAAAATGATGAGAAACGAGGCTAACTTTTTTTTCTTTTTATTTAAAAAAACATGGGCTATAACCCATCGTTTTTGTCATTTCGTCATTTTTTTCAAATCCTCAAAAATGATGAAAAACTGCGCGCTATAGTATGCCGTACGATATGGGCTATAGCCCACGGTCCAAAATGATGAGAAACGAGGCTAACTTTTTTTTTCAAAATTTCAAAAAACATGGGCTATAACCCATCGTTTTTGTCATTTCGTCATTTTTTTCAAATCTTAAAAAATGATGAAAAACGGCGCGCTATAGTATGCCGTACGATATGGGCTATAGCCCACGGTCCAAAATGATGAGAAACGAGGCTAACTTTTTATTTTTTTATTTAAAAAAACATGGGCTATAACCCATCGTTTTTGTCATTTCGTCATTTTTTTCAAATCCTCAAAAATGATGAAAAACTGCGCGCTATAGTATGCCGTACGATATGGGCTATAGCCCACGGTCCAAAATGATGAGAAACGAGGCTAACTTTTTTTTCCAAAATTTCAAAAAACATGGGCCATAACCCATCGTTTTTGTCATTTCGTCATTTTTTTCAAATCTTCAAAAATGATGAAAAACGGCGCGCTATAGTATGCCGTACGATATGGGCTATAGCCCACGGTCCAAAATGATGAGAAACGAGGCTAACGTTTTTTTTCAAAATTTCAAAAAACATGGGCTATAACCCATCGTTTTTGTCATTTCGTCATTTTTTTCAAATCTTCAAAAATGATGAAAAACGGCGCGCTATAGTATGCCGTACGATATGGGCTATAGCCCACGGTCCAAAATGATGATAAACGAGGCTAACTTTTTTTTTCAAAATTTAAAAAAACATGGGCTATAACCCATCGTTTTTGTCATTTTGTCATTTTTTTCAAATCCTCAAAAATGATGAAAAACTGCGCGCTATAGTATGCCGTACGATATGGGCTATAGCCCACGGTCCAAAATGATGAGAAACGAGGCTAACTTTTTATTTTTTTATTTAAAAAAACATGGGCTATAACCCATCGTTTTTGTCATTTCGTCATTTTTTTCAAATCTTCAAAAATGATGAAAAACGGCGCGCTATAGTATGCCGTACGATATGGGCTATAGCCCACGGTCCAAAATGATGAGAAACGAGGCTAACTTTTTTTTTCAAAATTTCAAAAAACATGGGCTATAACCCATCGTTTTTGTCATTTCGTCATTTTTTTCAAATCCTCAAAAATGATGAAAAACGGCGCGCTATAGTATGCCGTACGATATGGGCTATAGCCCACGGTCCAAAATGATGAGAAACGAGGCTAACTTTTTTTTCCAAAATTTCAAAAAACATGGGCTATAACCCATCGTTTTTGTCATTTCGTCATTTTTTTTAAATCTTAAAAAATGATGAAAAACGGCGCGCTATAGTATGCCGTACGATATGGGCTATAGCCCACGGTCCAAAATGATGAGAAACGAGGCTAACTTTTTATTTTTTTATTTAAAAAAACATGGGCTATAACCCATCGTTTTTGTCATTTCGTCATTTTTTTCAAATCCTCAAAAATGATGAAAAACTGCGCGCTATAGTATGCCGTACGATATGGGCTATAGCCCACGGTCCAAAATGATGAGAAACGAGGCTAACTTTTTTTTCCAAAATTTCAAAAAACATGGGCCATAACCCATCGTTTTTGTCATTTCGTCATTTTTTTCAAATCTTCAAAAATGATGAAAAACGGCGCGCTATAGTATGCCGTACGATATGGGCTATAGCCCACGGTCCAAAATGATGAGAAACGAGGCTAACTTTTTTTTTCAAAATTTCAAAAAACATGGGCTATAACCCATCGTTTTTGTCATTTCGTCATTTTTTTCAAATCCTCAAAAATGATGAAAAACGGCGCGCTATAGTATGCCGTACGATATGGGCTATAGCCCACGGTCCAAAATGATGAGAAACGAGGCTAACTTTTTTTTCCAAAATTTCAAAAAACATGGGCTATAACCCATCGTTTTTGTCATTTCGTCATTTTTTTAAAATCTTAAAAAATGATGAAAAACGGCGCGCTATAGTATGCCGTACGATATGGGCTATAGCCCACGGTCCAAAATGATGAGAAACGAGGCTAACTTTTTATTTTTTTATTTAAAAAAACATGGGCTATAACCCATCGTTTTTGTCATTTCGTCATTTTTTTCAAATCCTCATAAATGATGAAAAACTGCGCGCTATAGTTTGCCGTACGATATGGGCTATAGCCCACGGTCCAAAATGATGAGAAACGAGGCTAACTTTTTTTTTCAAAATTTCAAAAAACATGGGCTATAACCCATCGTTTTTGTCATTTCGTCATTTTTTTCAAATCTTCAAAAATGATGAAAAACGGCGCGCTATAGTATGCCGTACGATATGGGCTATAGCCCACGGTCCAAAATGATGAGAAACGAGGCTAACTTTTTTTTTCAAAATTTCAAAAAACATGGGCTATAACCCATCGTTTTTGTCATTTCGTCATTTTTTTCAAATCTTCAAAAATGATGAAAAACGGCGCGCTATAGTATGCCGTACGATATGGGCTATAGCCCACGGTCCAAAATGATGAGAAACGAGGCTAACTTTTTTTTTCAAAATTTCAAAAAACATGGGCTATAACCCATCGTTTTTGTCATTTCGTCATTTTTTTCAAATCCTCAAAAATGATGAAAAACGGCGCGCTATAGTATGCCGTACGATATGGGCTATAGCCCACGGTCCAAAATGATGAGAAACGAGGCTAACTTTTTTTTCCAAAATTTCAAAAAACATGGGCTATAACCCATCGTTTTTGTCATTTCGTCATTTTTTTTAAATCTTAAAAAATGATGAAAAACGGCGCGCTATAGTATGCCGTACGATATGGGCTATAGCCCACGGTCCAAAATGATGAGAAACGAGGCTAACTTTTTATTTTTTTATTTAAAAAAACATGGGCTATAACCCATCGTTTTTGTCATTTCGTCATTTTTTTCAAATCCTCAAAAATGATGAAAAACTGCGCGCTATAGTATGCCGTACGATATGGGCTATAGCCCACGGTCCAAAATGATGAGAAACGAGGCTAACTTTTTTTTTCAAAATTTCAAAAAACATGGGCTATATCCCATCGTTTTTGTCATTTCGTCATTTTTTTCAAATCTTCAAAAATGATGAAAAACGGCGCGCTATAGTATGCCGTACGATATGGGCTATAGCCCACGGTCCAAAATGATGAGAAACGAGGCTAACTTTTTTTTTCAAAATTTCAAAAAACATGGGCTATAACCCATCGTTTTTGTCATTTCGTCATTTTTTTCAAATCCTCAAAAATGATGAAAAACTGCGCGCTATAGTATGCCGTACGATATGGGCTATAGCCCACGGTCCAAAATGATGAGAAACGAGGCTAACTTTTTTTTTCAAAATTTAAAAAAACATGGGCTATAACCCATCGTTTTTGTCATTTCGTCATTTTTTTCAAATCTTCAAAAATGATGAAAAACGGCGCGCTATAGTATGCCGTACGATATGGGCTATAGCCCACGGTCCAAAATGATGAGAAACGAGGCTAACTTTTTTTTTCAAAATTTAAAAAAACATGGGCTATTAACCCATCGTTTTTGTCATTTCGTCATTTTTTTCAAATCCTCAAAAATGATGAAAAACTGCGCGCTATAGTATGCCGTACGATATGGGCTATAGCCCACGGTCCAAAATGATGAGAAACGAGGCTAACTTTTTTTTTCAAAATTTCAAAAAACATGGGCTATAACCCATCGTTTTTGTCATTTCGTCATTTTTTTCAAATCTTCAAAAATGATGAAAAACGGCGCGCTATAGTATGCCGTACGATATGGGCTATAGCCCACGGTCCAAAATGATGAGAAACGAGGCTAACTTTTTTTTTCAAAATTTCAAAAAACATGGGCTATAACCCATCGTTTTTGTCATTTCGTCATTTTTTTCAAATCCTCAAAAATGATGAAAAACTGCGCGCTATAGTATGCCGTACGATATGGGCTATAGCCCACGGTCCAAAATGATGAGAAACGAGGCTAACTTTTTTTTTCAAAATTTCAAAAAACATGGGCTATAACCCATCGTTTTTGTCATTTCGTCATTTTTTTCAAATCCTCAAAAATGATGAAAAACTGCGCGCTATAGTATGCCGTACGATATGGGCTATAGCCCACGGTCCAAAATGATGAGAAACGAGGCTAACTTTTTATTTTTTTATTTAAAAAAACATGGGCTATAACCCATCGTTTTTGTCATTTCGTCATTTTTTTCAAATCTTCAAAAATGATGAAAAACGGCGCGCTATAGTATGCCGTACGATATGGGCTATAGCCCACGGTCCAAAATGATGAGAAACGAGGCTAACTTTTTTTTTCAAAATTTCAAAAAACATGGGCTATATCCCATCGTTTTTGTCATTTCGTCATTTTTTTCAAATCTTCAAAAATGATGAAAAACGGCGCGCTATAGTATGCCGTACGATATGGGCTATAGCCCACGGTCCAAAATGATGAGAAACGAGGCTAACTTTTTTTTTCAAAATTTCAAAAAACATGGGCTATAACCCATCGTTTTTGTCATTTCGTCATTTTTTTCAAATCCTCAAAAATGATGAAAAACTGCGCGCTATAGTATGCCGTACGATATGGGCTATAGCCCACGGTCCAAAATGATGAGAAACGAGGCTAACTTTTTTTTTCAAAATTTAAAAAAACATGGGCCATAACCCATCGTTTTTGTCATTTCGTCATTTTTTTCAAATCTTCAAAAATGATGAAAAACGGCGCGCTATAGTATGCCGTACGATATGGGCTATAGCCCACGGTCCAAAATGATGAGAAACGAGGCTAACTTTTTTTTTCAAAATTTAAAAAAACATGGGCTATTAACCCATCGTTTTTGTCATTTCGTCATTTTTTTCAAATCCTCAAAAATGATGAAAAACTGCGCGCTATAGTATGCCGTACGATATGGGCTATAGCCCACGGTCCAAAATGATGAGAAACGAGGCTAACTTTTTTTTTCAAAATTTCAAAAAACATGGGCTATAACCCATCGTTTTTGTCATTTCGTCATTTTTTTCAAATCTTCAAAAATGATGAAAAACGGCGCGCTATAGTATGCCGTACGATATGGGCTATAGCCCACGGTCCAAAATGATGAGAAACGAGGCTAACTTTTTTTTTCAAAATTTCAAAAAACATGGGCTATAACCCATCGTTTTTGTCATTTCGTCATTTTTTTCAAATCCTCAAAAATGATGAAAAACTGCGCGCTATAGTATGCCGTACGATATGGGCTATAGCCCACGGTCCAAAATGATGAGAAACGAGGCTAACTTTTTTTTTCAAAATTTCAAAAAACATGGGCTATAACCCATCGTTTTTGTCATTTCGTCATTTTTTTCAAATCTTCAAAAATGATGAAAAACGGCGCGCTATAGTATGCCGTACGATATTGGCTATAGCCCACGGTCCAAAATGATGAGAAACGAGGCTAACTTTTTTTTTTCAAAATTTCAAAAAACATGGGCTATAACCCATCGTTTTTGTCATTTTGTCATTTTTTTCAAATCCTCAAAAATGATGAAAAATTGCGCGCTATAGTATGCCGTACGATATGGGCTATAGCCCACGGTCCAAAATGATGAGAAACGAGGCTAAATTTTTTTTTCAAAATTTCAAAAAACATGGGCTATAACCCATCGTTTTTGTCATTTCGTCATTTTTTTCAAATCTTCAAAAATGATGAAAAACGGCGCGCTATAGTATGCCGTACGATATGGGCTATAGCCCACAGTCCAAAATGATGAGAAACGAGGCTAACTTTTTTTTTCAAAATTTCAAAAAACATGGGCTATAACCCATCGTTTTTGTCATTTCGTCATTTTTTTCAAATCCTCAAAAATGATGAAAAACTGCGCGCTATAGTATGCCGTACGATATGGGCTATAGCCCACGGTCCAAAATGATGAGAAATGAGGCTAACTTTTTTTTTCAAAATTTCAAAAAACATGGGCTATAACCCATCGTTTTTGTCATTTCGTCATTTTTTTCAAATCTTCAAAAATGATGAAAAACGGCGCGCTATAGTATGCCGTACGATATGGGCTATAGCCCACGGTCCAAAATGATGAAAAACGAGGCTAACTTTTTTTTTCAAAATTTCAAAAAACATGGGCTATAACCCATCGTTTTTGTCATTTCGTCATTTTTTTCAAATCCTCAAAAATGATGAAAAACTGCGCGCTATAGTATGCCGTACGATATGGGCTATAGCCCACGGTCCAAAATGATGAGAAACGAGGCTAACTTTTTTTTTCAAAATTTCAAAAAACATGGGCTATAACCCATCGTTTTTGTCATTTCGTCATTTTTTTCAAATCCTCAAAAATGATGAAAAACTGCGCGCTATAGTATGCCGTACGATATGGGCTATAGCCCACGGTCCAAAATGATGAGAAACGAGGCTAACTTTTTTTTTCAAAATTTCAAAAAACATGGGCTATTACCCATTGTTTTTGTCATTTCGTCATTTTTTTCAAATCTTCAAAAATGATGAAAAACGGCGCGCTATAGTATGCCGTACGATATGGGCTATAGCCCACGGTCCAAAATGATGAGAAACGAGGCTAACTTTTTTTTTCAAAATTTCAAAAAACATGGGCTATAACCCATCGTTTTTGTCATTTCGTCATTTTTTTCAAATCCTCAAAAATGATGAAAAACTGCGCGCTATAGTATGCCGTACGATATGGGCTATAGCCCACGGTCCAAAATGATGAGAAACGAGGCTAACTTTTTATTTTTTTATTTAAAAAAACATGGGCTATAACCCATCGTTTTTGTCATTTCGTCATTTTTTTCAAATCCTCAAAAATGATGAAAAACTGCGCGCTATAGTATGCCGTACGATATGGGCTATAGCCCACGGTCCAAAATGATGAGAAACGAGGCTAACTTTTTTTTCCAAAATTTCAAAAAACATGGGCCATAACCCATCGTTTTTGTCATTTCGTCATTTTTTTCAAATCTTCAAAAATGATGAAAAACGGCGCGCTATAGTATGCCGTACGATATGGGCTATAGCCCACGGTCCAAAATGATGAGAAACGAGGCTAACTTTTTTTTTCAAAATTTCAAAAAACATGGGCTATAACCCATCGTTTTTGTCATTTCGTCATTTTTTTCAAATCCTCAAAAATGATGAAAAACGGCGCGCTATAGTATGCCGTACGATATGGGCTATAGCCCACGGTCCAAAATGATGAGAAACGAGGCTAACTTTTTTTTCCAAAATTTCAAAAAACATGGGCTATAACCCATCGTTTTTGTCATTTCGTCATTTTTTTAAAATCTTAAAAAATGATGAAAAACGGCGCGCTATAGTATGCCGTACGATATGGGCTATAGCCCACGGTCCAAAATGATGAGAAACGAGGCTAACTTTTTATTTTTTTATTTAAAAAAACATGGGCTATAACCCATCGTTTTTGTCATTTCGTCATTTTTTTCAAATCCTCATAAATGATGAAAAACTGCGCGCTATAGTTTGCCGTACGATATGGGCTATAGCCCACGGTCCAAAATGATGAGAAACGAGGCTAACTTTTTTTTTCAAAATTTCAAAAAACATGGGCTATAACCCATCGTTTTTGTCATTTCGTCATTTTTTTCAAATCTTCAAAAATGATGAAAAACGGCGCGCTATAGTATGCCGTACGATATGGGCTATAGCCCACGGTCCAAAATGATGAGAAACGAGGCTAACTTTTTTTTTCAAAATTTCAAAAAACATGGGCTATAACCCATCGTTTTTGTCATTTCGTCATTTTTTTCAAATCTTCAAAAATGATGAAAAACGGCGCGCTATAGTATGCCGTACGATATGGGCTATAGCCCACGGTCCAAAATGATGAGAAACGAGGCTAACTTTTTTTTTCAAAATTTCAAAAAACATGGGCTATAACCCATCGTTTTTGTCATTTCGTCATTTTTTTCAAATCCTCAAAAATGATGAAAAACGGCGCGCTATAGTATGCCGTACGATATGGGCTATAGCCCACGGTCCAAAATGATGAGAAACGAGGCTAACTTTTTTTTCCAAAATTTCAAAAAACATGGGCTATAACCCATCGTTTTTGTCATTTCGTCATTTTTTTTAAATCTTAAAAAATGATGAAAAACGGCGCGCTATAGTATGCCGTACGATATGGGCTATAGCCCACGGTCCAAAATGATGAGAAACGAGGCTAACTTTTTATTTTTTTATTTAAAAAAACATGGGCTATAACCCATCGTTTTTGTCATTTCGTCATTTTTTTCAAATCCTCAAAAATGATGAAAAACTGCGCGCTATAGTATGCCGTACGATATGGGCTATAGCCCACGGTCCAAAATGATGAGAAACGAGGCTAACTTTTTTTTTCAAAATTTCAAAAAACATGGGCTATATCCCATCGTTTTTGTCATTTCGTCATTTTTTTCAAATCTTCAAAAATGATGAAAAACGGCGCGCTATAGTATGCCGTACGATATGGGCTATAGCCCACGGTCCAAAATGATGAGAAACAAAGCTAACTTTTTTTTCCAAAATTTCAAAAAACATGGGCTATAACCCATCGTTTTTGTCATTTCGTCATTTTTTTCAAATCCTCAAAAATGATGAAAAACGGCGCGCTATAGTACGCCGTACGATATGGGCTATAGCCCACGGTCCAAAATGATGAGAAACGAAGCTAACTTTTTTTTTTCAAAATTTCAAAAAACATGGGCTATAACCCATCGTTTTTGTCATTTCGTCATTTTTTTCAAATCTTCAAAAATGATGAAAAACGGCGCGCTATAGTATGCCGTACGATATGGGCTATAGCCCACGGTCCAAAATGATGAGAAACGAAGCTAACTTTTTTTTTCAAAATTAAAAAAAACATGGGCTATAACCCATCGTTTTTGTCATTTCGTCATTTTTTTCAAATCCTCAAAAATGATGAAAAACGGCGCGCTATAGTATGCCGTACGATATGGGCTATAGCCCACGGTCCAAAATGATGAGAAACGAAGCTAACTTTTTTTTGCAAAATTTCAAAAAACATGGGCTATAACCCATCGTTTTTGTCATTTCGTCATTTATTTCAAATCCTCAAAAATGATGAAAAACGGCGCGCTATAGTATGCCGTACGATATGGGCTATAGCCCACGGTCCAAAATGATGAGAAACAAAGCTAACTTTTTTTTCCAAAATTTCAAAAAACATGGGCTATAACCCATCGTTTTTGTCATTTCGTCATTTTTTTCAAATCCTCAAAAATGATGAAAAACGGCGCGCTATAGTACGCCGTACGATATGGGCTATAGCCCACGGTCCAAAATGATGAGAAACGAAGCTAACTTTTTTTTTCAAAATTTCAAAAAACATGGGCTATAACCCATCGTTTTTGTCATTTCGTCATTTTTTTCAAATCTTCAAAAATGATGAAAAACGGCGCGCTATAGTATGCCGTACGATATGGGCTATAGCCCACGGTCCAAAATGATGAGAAACGAAGCTAACTTTTTTTTTCAAAATTAAAAAAAACATGGGCTATAACCCATCGTTTTTGTCATTTTGTCATTTTTTTCAAATCCTCAAAAATGATGAAAAACGGCGCGCTATAGTATGCCGTACGATATGGGCTATAGCCCACGGTCCAAAATGATGAGAAACGAAGCTAACTTTTTTTTTCAAAATTTCAAAAAACATGGGCTATAACCCATCGTTTTTGTCATTTCGTCATTTTTTTCAAATCCTCAAAAATGATGAAAAACGGCGCGCTATAGTATGCCGTACGATATGGGCTATAGCCCACGGTCCAAAATGATGAGAAACGAAGCTAACTTTTTTTTTCAAAATTTCAAAAAACATGGGCTATAACCCATCGTTTTTGTCATTTCGTCATTTTTTTCAAATCTTCAAAAATGATGAAAAACGGCGCGCTATAGTATGCCGTACGATATGGGCTATAGCCCACGGTCCAAAATGATGAGAAACGAAGCTAACTTTTTTTTTCAAAATAAAAAAAAACATGGGCAATAACCCATCGTTTTTGTCATTTCGTCATTTTTTTCAAATCCTCAAAAATGATGAAAAACGGCGTGCTATAGTATGCCGTACGATATGGGCTATAGCCCACGGTCCAAAATGATGAGAAACGAAGCTAACTTTTTTTTCAAAATTTCAAAAAACATGGGCTATAACCCATCGTTTTTGTCATTTCGTCATTTTTTTCAAATCCTCAAAAATGATGAAAAACGGCGCGCTATAGTATGCCGTACGATATGGGCTATAGCCCACGGTCCAAAATGATGAGAAACGAAGCTAACTTTTTTTTTCAAAATTTCAAAAAACATGGGCTATAACCCATCGTTTTTGTCATTTCGTCATTTTTTTCAAATCCTCAAAAATGATGAAAAACTGCGCGCTATAGTATGCCGTACGATATGGGCTATAGCCCACGGTCCAAAATGATGAGAAACGAAGCTAACTTTTTTTTTCAAAATTTCAAAAAACATGGGCTATAACCCATCGTTTTTGTCATTTTGTCATTTTTTTCAAATCCTCAAAAATGATGAAAAACGGCGCGCTATAGTATGCCGTACGATATGGGCTATAGCCCACGGTCAAAAATGATGAGAAACGAAGCTAACTTTTTTTTTCAAAATTAAAAAAAACATGGGCTATAACCCATCGTTTTTGTCATTTCGTCATTTTTTTCAAATCCTCAAAAATGATGAAAAACGGCGCGCTATAGTATGCCGTACGATATGGGCTATAGCCCACGGTCCAAAATGATGAGAAACGAAGCTAACTTTTTTTTTCAAAATTTCAAAAAACATGGGCTATAACCCATCGTTTTTGTCATTTCGTCATTTTTTTCAAATCCTCAAAAATGATGAAAAACGGCGCGCTATAGTATGCCGTACGATATGGGCTATAGCCCACGGTCCAAAATGATGAGAAACAAAGCTAACTTTTTTTTCCAAAATTTCAAAAAAAATGGGCTATAACCCATCGTTTTTGTCATTTCGTCATTTTTTTCAAATCCTCAAAAATGATGAAAAACGGCGCGCTATAGTACGCCGTACGATATGGGCTATAGCCCACGGTCCAAAATGATGAGAAACGAAGCTAACTTTTTTTTTCAAAATTTCAAAAAACATGGGCTATAACCCATCGTTTTTGTCATTTCGTCATTTTTTTCAAATCTTCAAAAATGATGAAAAACGGTGCGCTATAGTATGCCGTACGATATGGGCTATAGCCCACGGTCCAAAATGATGAGAAACGAAGCTAACTTTTTTTTTCAAAATTAAAAAAAAAATGGGCTATAACCCATCGTTTTTGTCATTTCGTCATTTTTTTCAAATCCTCAAAAATGATGAAAAACGGCGCGCTATAGTATGCCGTACGATATAGGCTATAGCCCACGGTCCAAAATGATGAGAAACGAAGCTAACTTTTTTTTGCAAAATTTCAAAAAACATGGGCTATAACCCATCGTTTTTGTCATTTCGTCATTTATTTCAAATCCTCAAAAATGATGAAAAACGGCGGGCTATAGTATGCCGTACGATATGGGCTATAGCCCACGGTCCAAAATGATGAGAAACGAAGCTAACTTTTTTTTTTTTAATTTCAAAAAACATGGGCTATAACCCATCGTTTTTGTCATTTCGTAATTTTTTTCAAATCCTCAAAAATTATGAAAAACGGCGCGCTATAGTATGCCGTACGATATGGGCTATAGCCCACGGTCCAAAATGATGAGAAACGAAGCTAACTTTTTTTTGCAAAATTTCAAAAAACATGGGCTATAACCCATCGTTTTTGTCATTTCGTCATTTATTTCAAATCCTCAAAAATGATGAGAAACGAAGCTAACTTTTTTTTTAAAAATTTCAAAAAACATGGGCTATAACCCATCGTTTTTGTCATTTCGTCATTTTTTTCAAATCCTCAAAAATGATGAAAAACGGCGCGCTATAGTATGCCGTACGATATGGGCTATAGCCCACGGTCCAAAATGATGAGAAACGAAGCTAACTTTTTTTTTTTAAATTTCAAAAAACATGGGCTATAACCCATCGTTTTTGTCATTTCGTCATTTTTTTCAAATCCTCAAAAATGATGAAAACCGGCGCGCTATAGTATGCCGTACGATATGGGCTATAGCCCACGGTCCAAAATGATGAGAAACGAAGCTAACTTTTTTTGAAAAATTTCAAAAAACATGGGCTATAACCCATCGTTTTTGTCATTTCGTCATTTATTTCAAATCCTCAAAAATGATGAAAAACGGCGCGCTATAGTATGCCGTACGATATGGGCTATAGCCCACGGTCCAAAATGATGAGAAACAAAGCTAACTTTTTTTTCCAAAATTTCAAAAAACATGGGCTATAACCCATCGTTTTTGTCATTTCGTCATTTTTTTCAAATCCTCAAAAATGATGAAAAACGGCGCGCTATAGTACGCCGTACGATATGGGCTATAGCCCACGGTCCAAAATGATGAGAAACGAAGCTAACTTTTTTTTTCAAAATTTCAAAAAACATGGGCTATAACCCATCGTTTTTGTCATTTTGTCATTTTTTTTAAATCTTCAAAAATGATGAAAAACGGCGCGCTATAGTATGCCGTACGATATGGGCTATAGCCCACGGTCCAAAATGATGAGAAACGAAGCTAACTTTTTTTTTCAAAATTAAAAAAAACATGGGCTATAACCCATCGTTTTTGTCATTTCGTCATTTTTTTCAAATCCTCAAAAATGATGAAAAACGGCGCGCTATAGTATGCCGTACGATATGGGCTATAGCCCACGGTCCAAAATGATGAGAAACAAAGCTAACTTTTTTTTCCAAAATTTCAAAAAAAATGGGCTATAACCCATCGTTTTTGTCATTTCGTCATTTTTTTAAATCCTCAAAAATGATGAAAAACGGCGCGCTATAGTACGCCGTACGATATGGGCTATAGCCCACGGTCCAAAATGATGAGAAACGAAGCTAACTTTTTTTTTCAAAATTTCAAAAAACATGGGCTATAACCCATCGTTTTTGTCATTTCGTCATTTTTTTCAAATCTTCAAAAATGATGAAAAACGGCGCGCTATAGTATGCCGTACGATATGGGCTATAGCCCACGGTCCAAAATGATGAGAAGCGAAGCTAACTTTTTTTTTCAAAATTAAAAAAAAAATGGGCTATAACCCATCGTTTTTGTCATTTCGTCATTTTTTTCAAATCCTCAAAAATGATGAAAAACGGCGCGCTATAGTATGCCGTACGATATGGGCTATAGCCCACGGTCCAAAATGATGAGAAACTAAGCTAACTTTTTCTTTCAAAATTTCAAAAAACATGGGCTATAACCCATCGTTTTTTTCATTTCGTCATTTTTTTCAAATCCTCAAAAATGATGAAAAACGGCGCGCTATAGTATGCCGTACGATATGGGCTATAGCCCACGGTCCAAAATGATGAGAAACGAAGCTAACTTTTTTTTTCAAAATTTCAAAAAACATGGGCTATAACCCATCGTTTTTGTAATTTCGTCATTTTTTTCAAATCCTCAAAAATGATGAAAAACGGCGCGCTATAGTATGCCGTACGATATGGGCTATAGCCCACGGTCCAAAATGATGAGAAACGAAGCTAACTTTTTTTTTCAAAATTTCAAAAAACATGGGCTGTAACCCATCGTTTTTGTCATTTCGTCATTTTTTTCAAATCCTCAAAAATGATGAAAAACGGCGCGCTATAGTATGCCGTACGATATGGGCTATAGCCCACGGTCCAAAATGATGAGAAACGAAGCTAACTTTTTTTTTCAAAATTTCAAAAAACATGGGCTATAACCCATCGTTTTTGTCATTTCGTCATTTTTTTCAAATCCTCAAAAATGATGAAAAACGGCGCGCTATAGTATGCCGTACGATATGGGCTATAGCCCACGGTCCAAAATGATGAGAAACGAAGCTAACTTTTTCTTTCAAATTTTAAAAAAACATGGGCTATAACCCATCGTTTTTTTCATTTCGTCATTTTTTTCAAATCCTCAAAAATGATGAAAAACGGCGCGCTATAGTATGCCGTACGATATGGGCTATAGCCCACGGTCCAAAATGATGAGAAACGAAGCTAACTTTTTTTTTCAAAATTTCAAAAAACATGGGCTATAACCCATCGTTTTTGTCATTTCGTCATTTTTTTCAAATCCTCAAAAATGATGAAAAACGGCGCGCTATAGTATGCCGTACGATATGGGCTATAGCCCACGGTCCAAAATGATGAGAAACGAAGCTAACTTTTTTTTTCAAAATTTCAAAAAACATGGGCTATAACCCATCGTTTTTGTCATTTCGTCATTTTTTTCAAATCCTCAAAAATGATGAAAAACGGCGCGCTATAGTATGCCGTACGATATGGGCTATAGCCCACGGTCCAAAAGGATGAGAAACGAAGCTAACTTTTTTTTTCAAAATTTCAAAAAACATGGGCTATAACCCATCGTTTTTGTCATTTCGTCATTTTTTTCAAATCCTCAAAAATGATGAAAAACGGCGCGCTATAGTATGCCGTACGATATGGGCTATAGCCCACGGTCCAAAATGATGAGAAACGAAGCTAACTTTTTCTTTCAAAATTTCAAAAAACATGGGCTATAACCCATCGTTTTTTTCATTTCGTCATTTTTTTCAAATCCTCAAAAATGATGAAAAACGGCGCGCTATAGTATGCCGTACGATATGGGCTATAGCCCACGGTCCAAAATGATGAGAAACGAAGCTAACTTTTTTTTTCAAAATTTCAAAAAACATGGGCTATAACCCATCGTTTTTGTCATTTCGTCATTTTTTTCAAATCTTCAAAAATGATGAAAAACGGCGCGCTATAGTATGCCGTACGATATGGGCTATAGCCCACGGTCCAAAATGATGAGAAACGAAGCTAACTTTTTTTTTCAAAATAAAAAAAAACATGGGCAATAACCCATCGTTTTTGTCATTTCGTCATTTTTTTCAAATCCTCAAAAATGATGAAAAACGGCGTGCTATAGTATGCCGTACGATATGGGCTATAGCCCACGGTCCAAAATGATGAGAAACGAAGCTAACTTTTTTTTCAAAATTTCAAAAAACATGGGCTATAACCCATCGTTTTTGTCATTTCGTCATTTTTTTCAAATCCTCAAAAATGATGAAAAACGGCGCGCTATAGTATGCCGTACGATATGGGCTATAGCCCACGGTCCAAAATGATGAGAAACGAAGCTAACTTTTTTTTTCAAAATTTCAAAAAACATGGGCTATAACCCATCGTTTTTGTCATTTCGTCATTTTTTTCAAATCCTCAAAAATGATGAAAAACTGCGCGCTATAGTATGCCGTACGATATGGGCTATAGCCCACGGTCCAAAATGATGAGAAACGAAGCTAACTTTTTTTTTCAAAATTTCAAAAAACATGGGCTATAACCCATCGTTTTTGTCATTTTGTCATTTTTTTCAAATCCTCAAAAATGATGAAAAACGGCGCGCTATAGTATGCCGTACGATATGGGCTATAGCCCACGGTCCAAAATGATGAGAAACGAAGCTAACTTTTTTTTTCAAAATTAAAAAAAACATGGGCTATAACCCATCGTTTTTGTCATTTCGTCATTTTTTTCAAATCCTCAAAAATGATGAAAAACGGCGCGCTATAGTATGCCGTACGATATGGGCTATAGCCCACGGTCCAAAATGATGAGAAACGAAGCTAACTTTTTTTTTCAAAATTTCAAAAAACATGGGCTATAACCCATCGTTTTTGTCATTTCGTCATTTTTTTCAAATCCTCAAAAATGATGAAAAACGGCGCGCTATAGTATGCCGTACGATATGGGCTATAGCCCACGGTCCAAAATGATGAGAAACGAAGCTAACTTTTTTTTTCAAAATTTCAAAAAACATGGGCTATAACCCATCGTTTTTGTCATTTCGTCATTTTTTTCAAATCCTCAAAAATGATGAAAAACGGCGCGCTATAGTATGCCGTACGATATGGGCTATAGCCCACGGTCCAAAATGATGAGAAACGAAGCTAACTTTTTTTTTCAAAATTTCAAAAAACATGGGCTATAACCCATCGTTTTTGTCATTTCGTCATTTTTTTCAAATCCTCAAAAATGATGAAAAACTGCGCGCTATAGTATGCCGTACGATATGGGCTATAGCCCACGGTCCAAAATGATGAGAAACGAAGCTAACTTTTTTTTTCAAAATTTCAAAAAACATGGGCTATAACCCATCGTTTTTGTCATTTTGTCATTTTTTTCAAATCCTCAAAAATGATGAAAAACGGCGCGCTATAGTATGCCGTACGATATGGGCTATAGCCCACGGTCCAAAATGATGAGAAACGAAGCTAACTTTTTTTTTCAAAATTAAAAAAAACATGGGCTATAACCCATCGTTTTTGTCATTTCGTCATTTTTTTCAAATCCTCAAAAATGATGAAAAACGGCGCGCTATAGTATGCCGTACGATATGGGCTATAGCCCACGGTCCAAAATGATGAGAAACGAAGCTAACTTTTTTTTCAAAATTTCAAAAAACATGGGCTATAACCCATCGTTTTTGTCATTTCGTCATTTTTTTCAAATCCTCAAAAATGATGAAAAACGGCGCGCTATAGTATGCCGTACGATATGGGCTATAGCCCACGGTCCAAAATGATGAGAAACAAAGCTAACTTTTTTTTCCAAAATTTCAAAAAAAATGGGCTATAACCCATCGTTTTTGTAATTTCGTCATTTTTTTCAAATCCTCAAAAATGATGAAAAACGGCGCGCTATAGTACGCCGTACGATATGGGCTATAGCCCACGGTCCAAAATGATGAGAAACGAAGCTAACTTTTTTTTTCAAAATTTCAAAAAACATGGGCTATAACCCATCGTTTTTGTCATTTCGTCATTTTTTTCAAATCTTCAAAAATGATGAAAAACGGTGCGCTATAGTATGCCGTACGATATGGGCTATAGCCCACGGTCCA
Source organism: Protomyctophum bolini (assembly GCF_963924005.1). NCBI lineage: Eukaryota > Metazoa > Chordata > Actinopteri > Myctophiformes > Myctophidae > Protomyctophum > Protomyctophum bolini. The sequence goes on along the minus strand of NC_137867.1, from coordinate 36,501,397 downwards.
AAATGATGAGAAACGAAGCTAACTTTTTTTTTCAAAATTAAAAAAAAAATGGGCTATAACCCATCGTTTTTGTCATTTCGTCATTTTTTTCAAATCCTCAAAAATGATGAAAAACGGCGCGCTATAGTATGCCGTACGATATAGGCTATAGCCCACGGTCCAAAATGATGAGAAACGAAGCTAACTTTTTTTTGCAAAATTTCAAAAAACATGGGCTATAACCCATCGTTTTTGTCATTTCGTCATTTATTTCAAATCCTCAAAAATGATGAAAAACGGCGGGCTATAGTATGCCGTACGATATGGGCTATAGCCCACGGTCCAAAATGATGAGAAACGAAGCTAACTTTTTTTTTTAAATTTCAAAAAACATGGGCTATAACCCATCGTTTTTGTCATTTCGTAATTTTTTTCAAATCCTCAAAAATGATGAAAAACGGCGCGCTATAGTATGCCGTACGATATGGGCTATAGCCCACGGTCCAAAATGATGAGAAACGAAGCTAACTTTTTTTTGCAAAATTTCAAAAAACATGGGCTATAACCCATCGTTTTTGTCATTTCGTCATTTATTTCAAATCCTCAAAAATGATGAGAAACGAAGCTAACTTTTTTTTTAAAAATTTCAAAAAACATGGGCTATAACCCATCGTTTTTGTCATTTCGTCATTTTTTTCAAATCCTCAAAAATGATGAAAAACGGCGCGCTATAGTATGCCGTACGATATGGGCTATAGCCCACGGTCCAAAATGATGAGAAACGAAGCTAACTTTTTTTTTTTAAATTTCAAAAAACATGGGCTATAACCCATCGTTTTTGTCATTTCGTCATTTTTTTCAAATCCTCAAAAATGATGAAAACCGGCGCGCTATAGTATGCCGTACGATATGGGCTATAGCCCACGGTCCAAAATGATGAGAAACGAAGCTAACTTTTTTTTGCAAAATTTCAAAAAACATGGGCTATAACCCATCGTTTTTGTCATTTCGTCATTTATTTCAAATCCTCAAAAATGATGAAAAACGGCGCGCTATAGTATGCCGTACGATATGGGCTATAGCCCACGGTCCAAAATGATGAGAAACAAAGCTAACTTTTTTTTCCAAAATTTCAAAAAACATGGGCTATAACCCATCGTTTTTGTCATTTCGTCATTTTTTTCAAATCCTCAAAAATGATGAAAAACGGCGCGCTATAGTACGCCGTACGATATGGGCTATAGCCCACGGTCCAAAATGATGAGAAACGAAGCTAACTTTTTTTTTCAAAATTTCAAAAAACATGGGCTATAACCCATCGTTTTTGTCATTTTGTCATTTTTTTTAAATCTTCAAAAATGATGAAAAACGGCGCGCTATAGTATGCCGTACGATATGGGCTATAGCCCACGGTCCAAAATGATGAGAAACGAAGCTAACTTTTTTTTTCAAAATTAAAAAAAACATGGGCTATAACCCATCGTTTTTGTCATTTCGTCATTTTTTTCAAATCCTCAAAAATGATGAAAAACGGCGCGCTATAGTATGCCGTACGATATGGGCTATAGCCCACGGTCCAAAATGATGAGAAACAAAGCTAACTTTTTTTTCCAAAATTTCAAAAAAAATGGGCTATAACCCATCGTTTTTGTCATTTCGTCATTTTTTTAAATCCTCAAAAATGATGAAAAACGGCGCGCTATAGTACGCCGTACGATATGGGCTATAGCCCACGGTCCAAAATGATGAGAAACGAAGCTAACTTTTTTTTTCAAAATTTCAAAAAACATGGGCTATAACCCATCGTTTTTGTCATTTCGTCATTTTTTTCAAATCTTCAAAAATGATGAAAAACGGCGCGCTATAGTATGCCGTACGATATGGGCTATAGCCCACGGTCCAAAATGATGAGAAGCGAAGCTAACTTTTTTTTTCAAAATTAAAAAAAAAATGGGCTATAACCCATCGTTTTTGTCATTTCGTCATTTTTTTCAAATCCTCAAAAATGATGAAAAACGGCGCGCTATAGTATGCCGTACGATATGGGCTATAGCCCACGGTCCAAAATGATGAGAAACTAAGCTAACTTTTTCTTTCAAAATTTCAAAAAACATGGGCTATAACCCATCGTTTTTTTCATTTCGTCATTTTTTTCAAATCCTCAAAAATGATGAAAAACGGCGCGCTATAGTATGCCGTACGATATGGGCTATAGCCCACGGTCCAAAATGATGAGAAACGAAGCTAACTTTTTTTTTCAAAATTTCAAAAAACATGGGCTATAACCCATCGTTTTTGTAATTTCGTCATTTTTTTCAAATCCTCAAAAATGATGAAAAACGGCGCGCTATAGTATGCCGTACGATATGGGCTATAGCCCACGGTCCAAAATGATGAGAAACGAAGCTAACTTTTTTTTTCAAAATTTCAAAAAACATGGGCTATAACCCATCGTTTTTGTCATTTCGTCATTTTTTTCAAATCCTCAAAAATGATGAAAAACGGCGCGCTATAGTATGCCGTACGATATGGGCTATAGCCCACGGTCCAAAATGATGAGAAACGAAGCTAACTTTTTTTTTCAAAATTTCAAAAAACATGGGCTATAACCCATCGTTTTTGTCATTTCGTCATTTTTTTCAAATCCTCAAAAATGATGAAAAACGGCGCGCTATAGTATGCCGTACGATATGGGCTATAGCCCACGGTCCAAAATGATGAGAAACGAAGCTAACTTTTTCTTTCAAATTTTCAAAAAACATGGGCTATAACCCATCGTTTTTTTCATTTCGTCATTTTTTTCAAATCCTCAAAAATGATGAAAAACGGCGCGCTATAGTATGCCGTACGATATGGGCTATAGCCCACGGTCCAAAATGATGAGAAACGAAGCTAACTTTTTTTTTCAAAATTTCAAAAAACATGGGCTATAACCCATCGTTTTTGTCATTTCGTCATTTTTTTCAAATCCTCAAAAATGATGAAAAACGGCGCGCTATAGTATGCCGTACGATATGGGCTATAGCCCACGGTCCAAAATGATGAGAAACGAAGCTAACTTTTTTTTTCAAAATTTCAAAAAACATGGGCTATAACCCATCGTTTTTGTCATTTCGTCATTTTTTTCAAATCCTCAAAAATGATGAAAAACGGCGCGCTATAGTATGCCGTACGATATGGGCTATAGCCCACGGTCCAAAAGGATGAGAAACGAAGCTAACTTTTTTTTTCAAAATTTCAAAAAACATGGGCTATAACCCATCGTTTTTGTCATTTCGTCATTTTTTTCAAATCCTCAAAAATGATGAAAAACGGCGCGCTATAGTATGCCGTACGATATGGGCTATAGCCCACGGTCCAAAATGATGAGAAACGAAGCTAACTTTTTCTTTCAAAATTTCAAAAAACATGGGCTATAACCCATCGTTTTTTTCATTTCGTCATTTTTTTCAAATCCTCAAAAATGATGAAAAACGGCGCGCTATAGTATGCCGTACGATATGGGCTATAGCCCACGGTCCAAAATGATGAGAAACGAAGCTAACTTTTTTTTTCAAAATTTCAAAAAACATGGGCTATAACCCATCGTTTTTGTCATTTCGTCATTTTTTTCAAATCCTCAAAAATGATGAAAAACGGCGCGCTATAGTATGCCGTACGATATGGGCTATAGCCCACGGTCCAAAATGATGAGAAACGAAGCTAACTTTTTTTTTCAAAATTTCAAAAAACATGGGCTATAACCCATCGTTTTTGTCATTTCGTCATTTTTTTCAAATCCTCAAAAATGATGAAAAACGGCGCGCTATAGTATGCCGTACGATATGGGCTATAGCCCACGGTCCAAAATGATGAGAAACGAAGCTAACTTTTTTTTTCAAAATTTCAAAAAACATGGGCTATAACCCATCGTTTTTGTCATTTCGTAATTTTTTTCAAATCCTCAAAAATGATGAAAAACGGCGCGCTATAGTATGCCGTACGATATGGGCTATAGCCCACGGTCCAAAATGATGAGAAACTAAGCTAACTTTTTTTTTCAAAATTTCAAAAAACATGGGCTATAACCCATCGTTTTTGTCATTTCGTCATTTTTTTCAAATCCTCAAAAATGATGAAAAACGGCGAGCTATAGTATGCCGTACGATATGGGCTATAGCCCACGGTCCAAAATGATGAGAAACGAAGCTAACTTTTTTTTCAAAATTAAAAAAAACATGGGCTATAACCCATCGTTTTTGTCATTTCGTCATTTTTTTCAAATCCTCAAAAATGATGAAAAACGGCGAGCTATAGTATGCCGTACGATATGGGCTATAGCCCACGGTCCAAAATGATGAGAAACGAAGCTAACTTTTTTTTTCAAAATTAAAAAAAACATGGGCTATAACCCATCGTTTTTGTCATTTCGTCATTTTTTTCAAATCCTCAAAAATGATGAAAAACGGCGTGCTATAGTATGCCGTACGATATGGGCTATAGCCCACGGTCCAAAATGATGAGAAACGAAGCTAACTTTTTTTTTCAAAATTTCAAAAAACATGGGCTATAACCCATCGTTTTTGTCATTTCGTCATTTTTTTCAAATCCTCAAAAATGATGAAAAACGGCACGCTATAGTATGCCGTACGATATGGGCTATAGCCCACGGTCCAAAATGATGAGAAACGAAGCTAACTTTTTCTTTCAAAATTTCAAAAAACATGGGCTATAACCCATCGTTTCTTTCATTTCGTCATTTTTTTCAAATCCTCAAAAATGATGAAAAACGGCGCGCTATAGTATGCCGTACGATATGGGCTATAGCCCACAGTCCAAAATGATGAGAAACGAAGCTAACTTTTTTTTTCAAAATTTCAAAAAACATGGGCTATAACCCATCGTTTTTGTCATTTCGTCATTTTTTTCAAATCCTCAAAAATGATGAAAAACGGCGCGCTATAGTATGCCGTACGATATGGGCTATAGCCCACGGTCCAAAATGATGAGAAACGAAGCTAACTTTTTTTTTCAAAATTTCAAAAAACATGGGCTATAACCCATCGTTTTTGTCATTTCGTCATTTTTTTCAAATCCTCAAAAATGATGAAAAACGGCGCGCTATAGTATGCCGTACGATATGGGCTATAGCCCACAGTCCAAAATGATGAGAAACGAAGCTAACTTTTTTTTTCAAAATTTCAAAAAACATGGGCTATAACCCATCGTTTTTGTCATTTCGTCATTTTTTTCAAATCCTCAAAAATGATGAAAAACGGCGCGCTATAGTATGCCGTACGATATGGGCTATAGCCCACGGTCCAAAATGATGAGAAACGAAGCTAACTTTTTTTTTCAAAATTTCAAAAAACATGGGCTATAACCCATCGTTTTTGTCATTTCGTCATTTTTTTCAAATCCTCAAAAATGATGAAAAACGGCGCGCTATAGTATGCCGTACGATATGGGCTATAGCCCACGGTCCAAAATGATGAGAAACGAAGCTAACTTTTTTTTTCCAAAATTTCAAAAAACATGGGCTATAACCCATCGTTTTTGTCATTTCGTCATTTTTTTCAAATCCTCAAAAATGATGAAAAACGGCGCGCTATAGTATGCCGTACGATATGGGCTATAGCCCACGGTCCAAAATGATGAGAAACGAAGCTTACTTTTTTTTTCAAAATTTCAAAAAACATAGGCTATAACCCATCGTTTTTGTCATTTCGTCATTTTTTTCAAATCCTCAAAAATGATGAAAAACGGCGCGCTATAGTATGCCGTACGATATGGGCTATAGCCCACGGTCCAAAATGATGAGAAACGAAGCTAACTTTTTCTTTCAAAATTTCAAAAAACATGGGCTATAACCCATCGTTTTTGTCATTTCGTCATTTTTTTCAAATCCTCAAAAATGATGAAAAACGGCGCGCTATAGTATGCCGTACGATATGGGCTATACCCACGGTCCAAAATGATGAGAAACGAAGCTAACTTTTTTTTTCAAAATTTCAAAAAACATGGGCTATAACCCATCGTTTTTGTCATTTCGTCATTTTTTTCAAATCCTCAAAAATGATGAAAAACGGCGCGCTATAGTATGCCGTACGATATGGGCTATAGCCCACGGTCCAAAATGATGAGAAACGAAGCTAACTTTTTTTTTCAAAATTTCAAAAAACATGGGCTATAACCCATCGTTTTTGTCATTTCGTCATTTTTTTCAAATCCTCAAAAATGATGAAAAACGGCGCGCTATAGTATGCCGTACGATATGGGCTATAGCCCACGGTCCAAAATGATGAGAAACGAAGCTAACTTTTTTTTTCAAAATTTAAAAAAACATGGGCTATAACCCATCGTTTTTGTCATTTCGTCATTTTTTTCAAATCCTCAAAAATGATGAAAAACGGCGCGCTATAGTATGCCGTACGATATGGGCTATAGCCCACAGTCCAAAATGATGAGAAACGAAGCTAACTTTTTTTTTCAAAATTTCAAAAAACATGGGCTATAACCCATCGTTTTTGTCATTTCGTCATTTTTTTCAAATCCTCAAAAATGATGAAAAACGGCGCGCTATAGTATGCCGTACGATATGGGCTATAGCCCACGGTCCAAAATGATGAGAAACGAAGCTAACTTTTTTTTTCAAAATTTCAAAAAACATGGGCTATAACCCATCGTTTTTGTCATTTCGTCATTTTTTTCAAATCCTCAAAAATGATGAAAAACGGCGCGCTATAGTATGCCGTACGATATGGGCTATAGCCCACGGTCCAAAATGATGAGAAACGAAGCTAACTTTTTTTTTCCAAAATTTCAAAAAACATGGGCTATAACCCATCGTTTTTGTCATTTCGTCATTTTTTTCAAATCCTCAAAAATGATGAAAAACGGCGCGCTATAGTATGCCGTACGATATGGGCTATAGCCCACGGTCCAAAATGATGAGAAACGAAGCTTACTTTTTTTTTCAAAATTTCAAAAAACATAGGCTATAACCCATCGTTTTTGTCATTTCGTCATTTTTTTCAAATCCTCAAAAATGATGAAAAACGGCGCGCTATAGTATGCCGTACGATATGGGCTATAGCCCACGGTCCAAAATGATGAGAAACGAAGCTAACTTTTTCTTTCAAAATTTCAAAAAACATGGGCTATAACCCATCGTTTTTGTCATTTCGTCATTTTTTTCAAATCCTCAAAAATGATGAAAAACGGCGCGCTATAGTATGCCGTACGATATGGGCTATACCCACGGTCCAAAATGATGAGAAACGAAGCTAACTTTTTTTTTCAAAATTTCAAAAAACATGGGCTATAACCCATCGTTTTTGTCATTTCGTCATTTTTTTCAAATCCTCAAAAATGATGAAAAACGGCGCGCTATAGTATGCCGTACGATATGGGCTATAGCCCACGGTCCAAAATGATGAGAAACGAAGCTAACTTTTTTTTTCAAAATTTCAAAAAACATGGGCTATAACCCATCGTTTTTGTCATTTCGTCATTTTTTTCAAATCCTCAAAAATGATGAAAAACGGCGCGCTATAGTATGCCGTACGATATGGGCTATAGCCCACGGTCCAAAATGATGAGAAACGAAGCTAACTTTTTTTTTCAAAATTAAAAAAAAACATGGGCTATAACCCATCGTTTTTGTCATTTCGTCATTTTTTTCAAATCCTCAAAAATGATGAAAAACGGCGCGCTATAGTATGCTTTTTTTTCAGATGTGAAAAATGCAGGCCAAAGGATTTTTCCTTGGCCTCTAGGGAGTGTGCATACAAAGTTTTACACAGATCAGTGCAATTATATAGGTAAAACATAAATTGGCCTGTTATAGCCCCACCATGAGGCTGATTTGAACATTTTCTTTGCAACCCATTTTTCCACCCAGTGTCTATTATCAAATGTATTCCTGGGCGCTACACTTCCTCTGCCAACCTGGAGGGGCAGCAAACTGACCTCATGCATGCATGAATCCAAGCTGCTTCTTTTCACCTGACAGGGGACAAAATCTGTAGGTGACGGTGTACTGGCAAAAAATGTGTTTAGCAAAAATCGGCCTCTTGATGGCTATAACGGGCCCATGTGATTCTGCTCTGGCATCCAGAGTGTGTGTGCACAGTGGCGCTGTGATTAAACCAACAGTGCTGGAGATTAGCTGATCAGAGAATCTTAGGTGGTCTATAGTGATGCTTGGAAAACGCTGTGTTTGTGTGTCAGTGTGTGTGTGTGTGTGTGTGTGTGTGACTGTGTGTGGATCCATAGCAGATCCACTCTGTCAGGGAGGCAGTAAAAGCCAGTCCCCTGGTGCCATGGGCCTGCTTGCTGGGTGACAGATTGCCCGGGGAGAGAGGGGACACCGGACTGTTTAACTGATAATTAAGGGGGTTTTATCTTAATTTGAGCTGCTATTCTCCGTCCTCTCCTGTGATTTATGGGCCCGCGGCCTGCAGACCCTAGCTGCTCCCCCTGCTCTGCCCCTTAGCACGCACGCACGCACGCACGCACGCACGCACGCACGCACGCACGCACGCACCAAGACAAAGGAATCTGCTTTCCCTGCACGCTACCAATGCACTAGAACCAGTGGTGGAAAGAAACTAAGTATATGTACTCAAGTACTGTACTTAAGTAAAATCTTGAGGTATTTGTGGTTCCAATTTCTAATACTTTTACTTCTACTCCACTACATCTCAGAGGCAATTGTTGTACATTGCACAAGACTTGAAGACTAATGATAGTTTTTTAGCTTAGATTTAGATTAATATTTCAAAACATACATTAACCACTACAGCCCTATATCTCTGCTGTCGGGTGGAAACCTCATAACTCCAAAATGTTCATTTTTCAGGAAATGAAAAATATACAATTTTCAGGAAAATAAGAAAACCTTATATTTTTAAAACAAAGCAATACAGCCCCATCAAAGTTTGTGTTGTAACTTTATTATTGTCAATTACTTCCATGAGAAGGAGAGAGGTGGTGGAGTTAGCTGCTTTAGCAGACATTTTGAGGGTCCAATGGAGTTAAGAGGTTTTGTCCAATGCACTTTTTACTACTTTCCATTGGTTCAATATTTTCGAAACAAAACACACAGATGTAAAGGGTGTTCAAAAGCACTGATTTATGCCAAAAATCAAAAACCTCAAAAATTGAGTTATGAAGTTTCCTCCCGACAGCAACGAATTATACATTTTGGCCATTTGAAAATAGCCGATCTACAAGCTCACAATGTGTCACGATGCGATGCATTGTGAGCTTGTAGATCTGCTATTTTCAAAATATTTTTATGGATTTGAAAACTTAAAATGGGCCCATGCCAATACTTTTGTACTTTTACCCAAGTAAATGTCGAGCTCTCTTTCCACCACTGTATACAACAAGACAAAGGAATCTGCTTTCCAGGCACACTACAAATACATATATTACAATACAGTGTACAATAGTCACTCACCCCCCCCCCCCCCCCCCCCCCCCACACACACACACACACACCTCTGCACAAACACAGAAGCTGTAATGCCTATAGCCTGACTTGTACTTTGTGAGCTTGCTGATCTGCTTTTTTCAGCACGCTGCGCGCACGACTCGACTGCATCGGATACGAGTTACGACGGACTATAAATGAATCACTCAGTCAACTTATCTGAACGTGGTCCCCCTGGACTCTATACTATAGAGTTGGAATAAAAGATACCCAAAATAACTATTCCAAGAAGTAACCCGTCGGATTCATACGCCGCATCAAGGCTTTATTTATTTATTTATTTATTGATCGCGGGGAATTATTTTGGGTAACTCTGCTTCCGGAAGGTGATAACTGGTTCCGGCCTGATGACTACAAACCAGTGACTGTAACATGACGTCGTTTTTTTCCACTACCGACCGGATCAGAAACCTCAAAATGGTATGGCTCCCTGCAGGCTATAGGGCTCCAGTGGATAAGCATAATGCAGATTAATATTATTGTTAATTTATGGTCATTACTATTTTTAATTACACAAGGTAACAGAGAAGAGGTCTGTGGCATTAACGCTCAGAGGGGAACAAGCAAACGGGTGGTGCGCTAACTGTGACTGCGTACTGTTACAAGTTCAGTAAACTGACAAACACTAGCTGTGACTGCGTACTGTTACAAGTTCAGTAAACTAACAAACACTAGCTGCGACTGCGTACTGTTACAAGTTCAGTAAACTGACAAACACTAGCTGTGACTGCGTACTGTTACAAGTTCAGTAAACTGACAAACACTAGCTGTGACTGCGTACTGTTACAAGTTCAGTAAACTGACAAACACTAGCTGTGACTGCGTACTGTTACAAGTTCAGTAAACTGACAAACACTAGCTGTGACTGCATACTGTTACAAGTTCAGCAAACTGACAAACACTAGCTGCGACTGCGTACTGTTACAAGTTCAGTAAACTGACAAACACTAGCTGGGACTGCGTACTGTTACAAGTTCAGTAAACTGACAAACACTAGCTGCGACTGCGTACTGTTACAAGTTCAGTAAACTGACAAACACTAGCTGTGACTGCGTACTGTTACAAGTTCAGCAAAGCAACAAACACTAGCTGCGACTGCGTACTGTTACAAGTTCAGCAAAGCAACAAACACTAGCTGTGACTGCGTACTGTTGCAAGTTCAGCAAACCGACAAACACTTTCTGATTGATATCTGCCACCAGCCGCTCCCTCCCTCCAAGGTGCTCAGTTATGACCCCTAGCTGTGTTCAGCTGCAGCCAGCCGGGCCCTGCTGCCAATGAATCACATGAGAAAGGGTTAACCTCCTGTCGGCCGCACACATGTACACACGCATGCACGCACACACACAACTCACACACACACACACAGAGGCGGTGCGGGGGATCGGGTTCCTCCGAGGTGGAGTGACCGCAGGCAAGAGTTAACTCGATCTTCAGCTGGGTGGGGTGCAGGGTGGAGGAGGAGGGTGGTGGTTGGTGGAGGGTGGGGGGTGGTATGGAATGGTGGCAAAACAATGCAGGCCACTGTTCTCAACCTATCACCCCCCGGGGTCGTTGGAGCTAGAAGACATGCTAGTGCAACCTCATCTCCCTCACGGTCGCCTCTCACATAAAAGGCAGGGGATTTCTCAGCCTGGCTCCGCTCCCTCCGTTGTTGTTTTTTAACCTTAGCTCCGTTCGTGGCAGCTCTTTGTGGCCAGGCGTGTTCCAGGCTGCGCCTTCATAATCCTACAGGTATTTGGCTGGAGGGAGGGACCTTCACACCTCCTCCTCCTCCTCCTCCGTCAATGCTGGTGTATGTATGTAGGTGCAGAGGGTAGTGTGCGTGTGTGTGTGTGTGTGTGTGTGTGTGTGTGTGTGTGTGTGTGTGTGTGTGTGTGTGTGCGTGTGTTTGGGGGAGGCAGTGAGCCAATAATCTTTCTTTACGTATAAATAAAAGTTTCAATACCACAATGAAAAAATACTCAGTCAAAGTAAAAATTAAAGCAAAAATACTCAGTAAAGTAAGGCAAAAGTTTGGTATTCAAAATGTAATTGAGTAAAAGTACAAATCAGTGTAATGCCCGGGATTCAAACTCAGGTCTTCCACATGAAAATCCAACATCTTAACCACTAGACCAAAGGCATATTCCTATGGACTGGGGAGATATTTGACTTTTGAGGCCATCAGACGGAGGCTCTGAGCCACTCTGCTGCACTCAACCCCCTTTTGAACTCCTCTCACGGGGAAACCCGATCTGGGTCACGGCACCAATGTAACGCCCCGGGATTCGAACTTGGGTCTCCCGCGTGAAAGTCCAAAATCTTAACCACTAGACCAAAGGGATATCCCTATGGACTGGGGGAGATATTTGAGTTTTGACGTCATCAGGCTGAGACTCTGAGCCACTGCTACATTAGCATGAAAGTGTACTTAAAGTAGCCTACTAACAGTAAAAGTATACTCATTGTGCAGAATGTCACATTTCAGGTTTTCAAAAATAGCGACCTGTTGTGAGCTTGCTATTTTCATATAGCCTACAAAAGTATAATATATGAGGCTGAAGTGGTTAATGCATGTTTTGTAATAACAATCTAAATCTTCAAAGTAACTATCCAGCGCAGCGATAGTTCATTACGACACAGAAGGCAGGAGGCTAGGTCTAATTATCTCTTCCCGGACCACCCCATTAACTTGCTAATAGTTAATTTATATATACTCCCACTAATCAGTTTGTCTGTTTCTCATTCGCTTCAAGCTAACTCGCACACTATCACAGTAGGTTAAGGCAGTCCATTTAAGCAGTAACTATTCTACTATTCTGCGTTCACTTTTCATGCTAGCTCGACGCTCAGACGGTAGTTGCTCAGATGTCCCCGTTAAAATTCCCTCCTCCCTGTGGCATTTATAGTTCTGTAATGGATGATTCTGTGATTATATGCGATTTATGGGTTGTATTGTGATGATATGTGGTAGCCCTATCTATAGTTCTGTAATGCTCTGCCTATAGTACGTGAGTACATGTAATTAGTTACTTTCCATCACTGACTCTCTGAATCTCCATCTCTCTCTCTCTGTGTGTGTGTGTGTGTGTGTGTGTGTGTGTGTGTGTGTGTGTGTGTGTGTGTGTGTGTGTGTGTGTATGTGTCTCTCTCTCTCTTTTTGCCCATTTCTTCTTGTGTTGCTCTGTCTGTTAGCTGTGTCCTGTCAGTCTGCATTCAGAGGATGTTTCTATCAGGAGAACATGATGTTAGCATGCAGGACAAAACCGCCGTGCAGCATGTTAGCAACTCTCCTGTCATCTGCACTGTCGGGGCAGAAACCTCTTATCTTCATATTCTAACTTTTTGAGTTTTTCCGTAAATATAAGCCCTATATTTTATCATAGGCCTACTACAGCTTTACACGAAAGCATGAAATGTAGCAGGTCTGCAAGCTTGTAACACAGCCCGAAGTGACGTGTTTTGAGCTTGTTGTAAATCTGCTACATTTGCTATTTTATTTTTTTCAATGTGAATCCTGAAAAGAAAAGTATACACCTGACAGAGACGAAATACATATGTGTGCTTCAGAGATGATGCAATGCAAGTGTCCCTGGAATTCCCACAACAATATAACTTCTCACATTTGTGGTGCCCCCAATAGACAAATCCACAGAGCAGTACCCTGTATAGGCAATCATAGCTGTGGTGTCAAATACCACAGCTATGGTTGCCTACAACACCTGTAGGGGAGAGCCGCCAAAGTTGTAACAATTTGCACCTTTCATTTTTTACTCAGAGATCCATTTATCTACACAATATTTTCAGGCAACGGACCTACACATAAACCACTTCAAGTTGTTAAATTGATAAAACAGGTCGGGAGTTATTAAACCGAACGTGGACGCTGTTCTGTTCCAGTGTTACATTTGCTGCGCATATCGGATTAATTAACGGCATGCGTGATAAATGTAACAACGCTAAAAAACACCATTAACATATCGTTTTCAGCTTAAAGCAATTATATTTCATTGAAGCAACTCCTTAACTGTTCTCATACCATGGATGTGATAAGAAAAGGTATCAAACATAAGTTAAATATACGTTTGATTGATTGAGTTGTACAATGTTATACAACCCTAAACTAATTTAGAATACACTCTGTAATGAAAGACAGCTGACTGAACATATAATATTGGCCAATATGTCAAATATGTAAATATTACATAATGGTATTGAATAGAAAGTGGGCCATTTGTAACATGTTACAAATGGCCCACTTTTGCAAGTTGTTCTTTGGCGTTGCTTACAGACCAGAATGAACGTGCATCCCGTCTAAACACGATGCAAACTAACAACATCAAAGAAAAAATTTGTAGCCCACATATACTCAGTTTTTCGCCAATAACTCCCCGTAGGATGAAGGTAAACACTTAAAACTTTCTGGGAACGTAGAGTACATTGCTGTACACATACTGAGGCGATGGCGTCATGATGGCGTTGACCAATCAAGAGATAACGTTCATGTTACAACCATGACGCGTTATAACCATGACGCGTTACAACCGTGGTGGCTCTCCCCTAATACAGGGCAACCACTCTGTGGATACATCTAGGTCATTCCAATTTGGGGTTGATTGGATGTTGCGTAGAAGACACGCACGCACGCACGCACGCAAACTGCACATGCCGTACAACATTGGTTCCTAAAGTGGGCTTTAGGACCCACAGGGGGGCCTGGCACAAAATATTTTCAGATGGGGTTCCGCGACCAAATATATATATCAATTTGGGGGTCCTTGACATGAAAAGGTTTTGAGAACCATTGTCTTACAACAGTGTGCAGTGCATTTCGCGTTCAGTTATTTTTGTTTTACTTGTATACGTTTTTCCTATTATTACTGTAATAAAAACACTTGCGCCATACTGTCACGACTCTTGAATATTGCTTACTTAACATTTATTACACAAACACACTCAGGTTTCTTACTGTGCACACTTTACCGTCATGGGAAAGCAGACGCTCCAAATTATTTTTTTGCATGACATTTAAATTTGGACAAAGGTGTATATGTGATTTTTTTTCTTTTTAAGTTAGCCTCCCTCATCAAAGGCTAACGATTTAACAACACAGCTCTGATTTATATTATGGAGTCATAGAATGTTATGTTATCGTGGGTGGGCATAAATATTGGACTGACTGTGTTGCTGCACATGTCAAACACTAGCTCATTTCACGTATTATTTAGTACCGTATACTCAACTTTTGGACATAGACCTACTAAAAAAATGCTTACGCCACAGTAAACACTTGGTGACAAAGAAAAATTTTCAGTCAGATCTTGAACACCCACATTTATATTTACAGGAATATTGAAGCTGAAGGGTTATGTCTACCAAGGTGTTTTCGTTTCGTTTCGTTTTTTCTGAGCACAGCGTATGTTTTGGATTGTTTTCAGCGGGAGTTCTGTGTATATTATTTACGCTATGCTGGAAACACATTTTATCTGGTTGCCTAGAAAACAGCACATGATGGTACAAATCATTAAAAGGATAACACGAAAAGGACCTGGGGACTTGTTTCCATTGTGGTCTGAGTGAGTGGCAAATCGAGTTGCAAAGTGAGTGGCAAAGTGAGTTTAACGTTGTTTAACGTACTGTAATTTAATGCAATCAGATAGGACTTTTCTGTTTGGATGTGTGGGCTGTCAACAGGGACGGATTTACCATTGGGCTAGCGTGGGCTGCAGCCAATTTGCAATTGCAATCCAATTCAAGTCAGATTTGTGTTTAGTTATTGTATATTTAGTTGTATTATGGTTAAAACATTGAGAGCTTCTGCTCTGCTGCCTGCTGTGTTGTGGGGTAGCTGTGTGTGGAAAGCCTTATCCAGTCTAAAGCCCACCATGCACAGCGACGTCTGTCTGTCTGTCTGTCTTTTTTTGCCACCCAGTAGGCGTTCCCGCATATCTTCAGAGTATGATGATGATGTCACATGCATACCCTCTTTAGTGTTCCATCTTATACTGTTAAAAAGCGAAAGGTTTCTTTTCTATAGCGTTATAGCAGACTATATACTGCCTGGCTGGAATCCTGCCATGGAGAACAAAACAAACATTTCACTTGATGTGAGATGAGATCTGTCCTTATCTATATGGGGTGCCATCCAAAGGAAATCACAGCACTGCGATTCCACACACACACACACACACACACACACACACACAGGCGTGTTATGCGTGTCACACATGCACACACACACACACACACACACACACACACACACACACACACACACACACACAGGCGTGTTATGCGTGTCACGCACGCACACACGCACACACAGGCTGTCCCCAAACTTTCAAGGTTTGAATGTTCGCTCGTTAGGGTTGGCACTCAAATCTTAATTAATGGGTTTGAACCATTCGTTTTTTTTTATTTTTTATATATACGTATAAAACCCTACATACGTATAAACCCTACATACGTATAAACCCTACATTTTAAATTAATTAGAAACAAATGGTCCGAATGTTCACTCGAGAATTCCTGCTGAAGTTCGAGTCCTAAAATAAGGGCTAGGGTACAGCCTTAACACACACACACACACACACACACACACACACACACACACACACACACGCACATGACACGAGTGACTGACCACTGATCACACTTTTGAACTTCCGTCAAATGACTACATCAACCGATAATCAGATTCCTGCAGTCTATCAGTCCAGATAGAACAAGGTATATGGATGTGCCGTGTGTACATTGTGCTTAATGGGACAATGCACGCGCAATCAGATCGACACACCATAGACCTGATTCATACCCTAAATGCAATTTCCGGCGCAGTCACAAGAAGTATTTCAGACTCATTTGAATCTCCGCTGGAAGTTTTCCCATTGACCCTTGACCCTGTGTTCCAGAAAGGCCCTCCTCTTTTCTCCTCTTATCACTAGACTGGAGTCAGGGGGGTTGGAGGGGTTTCAGCCAAAGGCACTCAGACCTCCGCCCACCCCCCCTCCCATCCAGGGCTCTTAACTTTCACCCCTGACCTGCAACACACCCTCCTCTGGGCCGCAGCAACAACAAAAGCAGAAGATTAGGGAAATCTACAGGCTGGAGGGGATTACCGTGGCTCTTTTCATGATGGGGCTGAGCCCAAAGTTGACACAGTCTGCCTGCGTCGCTGCTTCCAACTTAATCTGAGTCCACTGTGTACTTTCTGGCTCTGCTGTGTGTGCTCATCGTGTCGGGGGCTATGTTTTGTACACAGACTTAAGGCGCAAGCGAAACAAAGGCCTAATTGTAACAAAAAAGCCAGAAATAACCACTGTCATCATCATAAGTTGTAAGTATGTACAAGTTGTGGTGTTTCCCTTTTGGATCAGTCATCATCAATCATCAATCATTTGACATTTGCCGTGTCTTGTTCGGGAATACAATTGCGCACACACACACTCATGCAAGCAGGCAGGCACACAAACGCATGTGCACACAGTTTGCACACACATACTGGGCATACTGCATACACAAATCCATATACAAATCCAAATGCATGCTTTCATGCACGCACCTATGCACAAACACACGCACGCACGCACGCACGGTATAACTGCCTGGATACGACTGCTACTTCCAGTGACCTCCCACTGCTGTCCCTGATGAGCCGTGTACAGAGACATCAAACTCAGACAGGAAGGGGGGGGACGGACAGGAAGTCGACATGTAGGCCCGTCAGGTCCCAGTATCCCAGCAGGAAGTGGTCACCAAGCAACACCACGGATGGTGGTTTTTTCAGGGAAAGTTATATATGCTCTCTGTGGCGACCCACCGGTGATAATGCATGTATACATACCGGTACATGCTTTACTAGATGCTGGTCAGGAACTTCCATGTTAGCAACTATTTCACAAGTGGTTGAAGAAGTACATCGTTGCTGTCAGTCAGAAATCTTTTAGCTCCATATTCGTGTTTTTGAGCCCCTACTTGATCATACCACGGCGTCACACAATCTACACAAGCTGGTGTCGTGTCGATTTTTTTCTTTTCATCCTGAAAGGTTTCAGTTTTGTACTGAGGTTTCCACCCGAAAGGCTACTCAAGTAAAACATTTACAAAGTACACGGTTAGAAATTGTCACGTGAGCTTGTACATCGGCTAAGTTCACTATATTTGAAATGGGGCTTAAGGTGGTTAATTCACAACATTATAATCACTTTGGGTTATAGAAGGGCCCCTACCTGGAAATTATCAAAAAGTACAATATTTATATTTAAAAAAAATGTGTCAGTGAAAGTCTGTGCAAAAGTAAATGCACTTATAGTTACGGATGTCCACCGCTGCTATATTTCACCTCCAACAGAACCTCCAGTACGGTTAGGTCTCTACAAACATGATGATTCATTCCAATATTTGTGTTAATCAATGGTAATTATGCAAGAATGTTCCAGTGAACATTAAAAAAAGAAAGCATGCTCTTAGTCTTTCCCATTCGAACTAATCCACACCTGCGTCTCTTATCGTTGTCATGCCTGAATTCTGCACCTCCCGTCCCTCAGTGGAAGAAGGCTGGGCGGCCCGCCTTGGCTCTCAGAGAGAGAGAGAGAGAGAGGGAGTCTGGCAGCGAGTCAAAGACAGTGTGTGCTCGACCCCGCGGAAGCACGTCTGCTAACTGTTAAGCCGTTTAGCTCCTAATACCGTCAACAAACACTCTTTCTGCACCACAGCGGCCCCCGCTCGCCCGGACACAGCCAGCCAGGCCGCAGCGCTCTGCACTGTAGGAGGGGTCAGACAACTCTATACCCAGAATGCCCTCTGCTCTCCCACCCTGGGATCCCCAAGACACACATGGACAATGAAGCTATACTTAATTAAAGCTGCACTATAACTTCCCTCTTCTACCCCGGATTTGAACCCCTGTTTCCTGCACAAGGAGGGGGGGGGGGGGGGAATTGAATCATTACCGTCAGGTCAGATCCCTGTGTCTATAGGTGAGACATGACCTTTGACACCATCCGAATGTCTCAATAGAAGACAGCAGGGAGACACGATACAACCACCCCAATTGAGTTATATTGTATAAATATATTCTACTGCATATTTCATTGGTCTTTGTGTCCATCTCATGCTTGTGTGCACACGTATACGTTTGCATAGTCCGTGCGTGTCCGTGCTAGAATGCCGCACACACACAATTGCACATGCCTGGCGTATATATATATATATATATATATATATAGCGCATGCGAGTCCGGAAGCCACCGCGTTGAGTAAGTGTGTGTGAGCCCTGGTGTTGTAAGCGTGCATAATTGTGTGTGGAGAGGTGCATATATGCGTGTATATTTATGAAGTGTGAGTTGGGTTTAATTTGCCACAGCCAAGTGAACGTGCAGAGAGCCGTCTCAGTGGATCCGTGTGCTGTCACCACCCCTCCTCCACCCCTGTCCACCCCCCCGTCGGCCCCTCAGCATTCCTTCTTCGCTACGAATCCCCCCCCCCCCCCCCCCACCTCCGCAACCCACCCACCCACCCACCCTTGCTCTCTCACTCACTCTCTCTTTCTGTCTTTATAGTACTCTGCCCGTGCGCTCTTCCTCATCCACCCCCTGCCCTCACACCCCACCCCCCCAACCCCCGTTCCTGCATCCCATGTTGGGGCTAATTTTAGCGCCTCTCCCCTGGACCCCCCCCCCCCCCTCAAGCAGCAATCCAGCTGGAGGTATATCTCTCCCCTGGCTGTGCTCCACCGAGCGCTCCCCGACTCTCCTCCAGGGCACGAGAAAGGTGTGCCAGAGGGTAGGGGGTGACGGGGAGGTGTTGGAGGGTTTAGCGGGGGTGGGGGTGAGAGTAGAGGGAGGCAAGGTAGCTCACAACACCGTGCTCTCAAACCATATACCAAGGTGCCATGGTAACAGGAGTCTACCTTTCTGCTGGGCTGATTCCCTCCCCCCCCCCCTCTCTCTCTCTCTCTCCTCTCCCCCCCTCCTCTCTCTCTCTCTCTCGCACGCCTCTCCCTGGAAGAGTGCCGTTCTCGACTTGGCAGCACGCGCTCTGAAGTGATTGGCTGGGCACAATCCCTGGTGGTCTATTAGCAATTAGAGGCAGCGCTCAAAGTATTGCTGGGAATTCAGTCAAGGAGTACTAGACTGTCAGAGCAACTGAGATGGGACGAACAAACACCCTGTGAACGAACACACACACACACACACACACACACACACACACACACACACACACACACACACACACACACACACACACACACACACACACACACACACACACACACACACACACACACCTCTTCATTTTCACTGACATTTGTGTTGGTAAATGGGGCAATGCCTTTCAAGTGCAACGAATAAGTGACTCCCATTCCTTATGAATATGAAATATATTTCTGTTTTTCTTTACTGTCCCTGTTCTTGTTTTTCACTTAATGTTTCCTTAATGTATAAAAATAGCAGATCTACATGCTCACAAGCTTGTTAACTATAGCTTGTAGATTGCCGTATATGTATGCATATCTGAAGTGGTTAATATATGTTTTGTACTAATAATCAAAAGTGAACTATAGTATAACTAATGTTTTCAAAGAATTGTAGTGGAGTAAAAAGCACAATCTTTGCCTCTGAGATGTAGTGGAGTAGAGGTAAAAGTATTGACAAGGAAACACACCAGTAAAGTGAAAATTCCTCAAAAGTGTACATGGGTGTCGCTCAACCGGATTGGTTGTATGATTCTCTGACACCATCTTTAAGTCAGTGTGACCTGCTATGTGCAATGTCTGTATTCCCTGAAGAAGGCTTAACGGCCAAGCGTTGGCTTCCTGTATACTCTGCGTCCTAAATAAAGTATTGGAACTTTGACTATCGGAAACATCTCTAAGCTCACACCACATCGCAGACCTATAAACATAGTCGTGAGCTCGTAGATCTGCTATTTCCGGTAGACACAACAGCAGCCGCTTGCAACTCTAAGTATAACTTCAGGCTGAACAAGCCTTCTGGGGCACGAGGCGAGCCATCTGTGGTGGACATGGATCGGACCCGCAGCCAATTGGGCCCCACTCACAGGGATAGGAGAGACCCTGACAGGATCCCCCCAGCACGCACACACGCACGCACGCATACACGCATGCACACACAAATCCTCCCCAGCAGCTCAGCATGCTGGCTGGGAGGTGAAGCAATGAGGCAATTCACAGCATAATCAAACTCTTGTACCTTCTGCTGAAAGAGCTTTCGTTCTGCTGAGTCCATCTTGGTCAGTTCGTACTGTCACGATGTGGTTCTGGAGGTGTAGGACTCAGGTGCAGAATGAACCTGCAGGCACAGGCAGAGCAGTGAAGATGCAAGTGGTTTTAATTCCCCAAAAACGCACACTGTGAAATAACTTGGAACAACTAGGACATAATATAGGACTTGGAATAACTATGAATAAACTAGGGAAACACAAGGAACAGACCACATCATTCACGACGACGAAATGACAAGGAACTGCAAACACTGGGGCATATAAATAGACAAGACTAACTACACACAGGTGAACTGAAACACACAATCAACACTGGGATAGGCTAACAGGCAACAGAACACAGGTGGCTAGGGTTACACTAATACAGGGAGGTGAGACAAGGCAGGTGACAGAAAACAAGGCAGACAGGAAATCACAGAACACTACTACAAAATAAGGTACAGAACACAAATACAAGTAATAAGTCCCAAAACACAGACAAAGTCCAAGGGCAGAGGAGCGTACCGTGACAATAGGGTGTCGGACTAATGCCTGTCGGACTGTTAGGATGACGGACAAAACACATGCAACCCCCCCCCCCCCCCCCCCCCCCCCCCCAACCACTGGGCCGGGCTCTGCCATGCCTTGATGTGTGGTGCCGTGCTGGGCTGTGTGGTTTAGATTGTCGGTGTGGGTCAGTGCAATGTGGTTCAGTGTTGGTGTTGGTTAGGGCAGTGCAGTGCAGTGTGGTTCAGAGTGTCGGTGTGGGTCAGTGCAGTGTGGTTCAGAGTGTTGGTGTGGGGCAGGGCAGTGCAGTGTGGTTCAGAGTGTGGGTGTGGGTCAGTGCAGTGTGGTTCAGAGTGTCGGTGTGGGGCAGGGCAGTGCAGTGTGGTTCAGAGTGTGGGCCAGGGCAGTGTGGTTCAGAGTGTCGGTGTGGGGCAGGGCAGTGCAGTGTGGTTCAGAGTGTCGGTGTGGGGCAGGGCAGTGCAGTGTGGTTCAGAGTGTTGGTGTGGGGCAGGGCAGTGCAGTGTGGTTCAGAGTGTCTGTGTGGGGCAGGGCAGTGCAGTGTGGTTCAGAGTATCGGTGTGGGGCAGGGCAGTGTGGTTCAGAGTGTCGGTGTGGGGCAGGGCAGTGTGGTTCAGAGTGTCGGTGTGGGGCAGGGCAGTGTGGTTCAGAGTGTCGGTGTGGGGCAGGGCAGTGTGGTTCAGAGTGTCGGTGTGGGGCAGGGCAGTGTGGTTCAGAGTGTCGGTGTGGGGCAGGGCAGTGTGGTTCAGAGTGTCGGTGTGGGGCAGGGCAGTGCAGTGTGGTTCAGAGTGTCGGTGTGGGGCAGGGCAGTGCAGTGTGGTTCAGAGTGTCGGTGTGGGGCAGTGCAGTGTGGTTCAGAGTGTCGGTGTGGGGCAGGGCAGTGCAGTGTGGTTCAGAGTGTCGGTGTGGGGCAGGGCAGTGCAGTGCAGGCTACTTGTGTCTTTTTGGACGGAGCGGGGATGTGATTCATCATGCGGCGGTCAGGCGGACTCAACAGGCTGTAACCACAGCCAGCCACACCAGGCCATGCGAGAGCAAGCAGTGCCGCTGAGCCATGGCTGCTCTGTGCACACGCACGCACGCACACTCACACACACGGCATCGGGCCAAAACACCCTGGGGAGCTGCCACTGGTGGGGGGGACATGGCGTGTGAACAGTGAACACACACACGCACGCACACCCGGGAAGGGTTGGAGGAACTGGAAGCCAGTGATATCATGTATATTGTGTGTGTGTGAGTGTGAGTGTGTGTGTGTGTGTGTGTGTGTGTGTGGTGCATGTGCATGGCGTGCGTACATGTTATACAACGCCTGTGTCTGTGTGTGTGTGTGTGTGTGTGTGTGTGTCTGAAAGAATTCCATGTCACTGGAGGAAAAAGCATGTTTTTTGGGTCATTCTCCCTTTCCTCAGCTTGCCTGTGGAGAAAGTTTCCGGCCGGGGTTGAGGCCTCAGGTTCCTGAAACAGAGGAGAGGAGGAGGAGGGAGGGGGTGGGGTTGGATTTCCAGGCTCTCCCTCCCCCTCTCTCTCTCTCTGTCTCTCTCTCTATGTCTCTCTCTCTCTGGAATGGGCCGAAGGACAATTCACCACAACAGGGCACTGGATGAGACAAGCACACATCTCTCTGTCCCTCCCTCACTGCTTCACTCACACACACACACACACATACACACACACACACACACACACACACACACGCACGCACGCACGCACGCACGCACGCACGCACGCACGCACGCACGCACGCACGCACGCACGCACGCACGCACGCACGCACGCACGCACGCACGCACGCACATTCTCTCTCCCTCCCCATGCAAACACAACAAACACATAAACAAACTCAATTAGCTAATGACACTGGCCTGGCCATTGGGTGGTCCTAATTAAGGTTTACTGGCTGCCTGATGTCAGCCCTCACAGGCAGTGATTAATACCTCACGCGCGCACGTCACATACACGCTCGCTAGCGCGTGCACACGCCCACGCAGACATGTAGTACACACCCACACATACAGACAGACACATGCACACATACAGCACACAATCGGTATGGTGCTGCATGGTGTCCACTGAACACACATGCATATACTGGGCCTTTCCACCCCGTTGTTATGTCACTAACCTGCAGCCTCCACTGAACGTTGGCCTCCGACCAGAACAAGCCTTTTTTATTTTATTTTTTTAATATATAATATACCAGACAACTTGGTCCTGAGAGGAACGACGGCCGTAACACGATCACCCAAAACTCTGCTCCGAAACGCTGTGAAACACATTACAGAGAGAGAGAGAGAGAGAGAGAGAGAGAGAGAGAGAGAGAGAGAGAGAGACAGAGAGAGAGAGAGAGTTGCACGCCCCGGCAGCAAGAGACTCAGTCAATCCAAACACACACCGGGACCCCTTGCACAATTCCCGCGCCCCTCCCCTCCCTCTCTCCCTCCCTCCCCTCTCGGGGGGGAGGCGGGGGGTTAGCCGCCGTGAAAGCCGAGGGCCAAGCAAAGGGTTAACGTCTGTGGGGCTCTCGCAGGCAGACTGGCCGTGCGTGACGCACTGTCTCGATGAGGAAAGTCTAACAGGAAAGGCAGTCTAAAAAAGGTCCCATTTTTTTCGCAGCAGCAGCGGCCGGGGCCCAAGGTACGTTTTCTTTGGCGCTCTCCTCGCATTTTTTTTCTTCCCTTGCACTTGTTTTTCCAATTTAAACCCAAGTCGCAGCAGCGAGCGAGCGAGCTCAATGGTTTTGGGATTTGCGGGAGATTGCCGGAGCTAGTTCCTATTTTTATTCCGGCTGTGGAAGCTTCGTCTTTTATTGCCATTGTGAGGCTAATTCTGTTTATTTTGTTTTCCCCCTCTTTCTTTCTTGCAGGTTTTTGGCAGGGGTCCCAATTGCTTGTCCCTCCCCTGCCCCCCCGCTAACCCGCTAAGCACTCCTGTGTGCTCCGTGCCCACTGGTTCACCCTCTGTTGGCACTGCTCACACACACACACACACACACACACACACACACACACACACACACACACACACACACACACACACACTCATGCGTGCGTGGAGCAGGGTGTCTTCATATGTTAATATGCTGCACATGTGGGTCTGAGGCTGCAGAGCTACAGGGGTCAAAATGACCCCCCACACACTCCCATTCATCCAGTCCATTCACACTGCTTTCACAGAGGAGGGAGGGGAGGGGAGGGAGGAGGGAGGAGGGAGGAGGGAGGAGGGAGGCGGGAGGAGGAAGGAGGGAGGAGGAGGTTGAGATGGAGGTCCCAGAGGGAGAGAGGTGGTCTTTCTCTTCTGCTGTGGCTCTGGGAGAAGGAAAAACAATTGGTGTGCAAAAGGCTGCAGCTCCCTAATGCCTGCTGGATCGACCTCCCTCCCTCCCTCCCTCCCTCTCTCCCTCTCTCTCTCTTTCTTCCTCTCTCTCTCATATATATAGATTTATATTTATATAGTGCCTTTATACATACCATAAATCCTCATTATATATTATAGTTATTTTTTATAACAATATTGGCATATTGCCTATGGTAAATACCATAATAAAATCAACATTTTAAACCATGATTCCCTGCTTTCATATGACATGAGAAAAAATCCAATGGCAGTCCCTCAGTCGAATCTGGTCACAGTACTATACTATCCAATTCACTGCACATTCAAATAGGCTATGGTATATGTATCTAGGCCTACAGCTAGGCGAATGAAGTTCAGATGCAAATAATAACATAAAAATAAAATGTATGGTTGGCCATTTCCTATAATATCAAAGCAGCTAATATGAACAGTGCAAGTTGTGCAACACTGCAGTGATCCAACTATTGCAACTTCAACGGGGGAGAGAGAGAGAAGCGAGAGAGAGAGAGAGACGCAGAGAGAGCGAGAGAGGAGGGGGGTCGCGTTAGCAACAGGCTAAGCTCACAGCATATCCGTACGTTCGTTCTATAAGGCTAGATCCGCTACCGTATGGGGGCTGCTGAGCCTCCAAACGGTAGCGATCTACCCTTTAATAGAATGAACGTACGGTACATTCGTTGCATGAAGCGTAGATCTGTGTCACAAACAGAAACAGCTCTCACTTGCTAGCAGTTAGATTGCTGCTCTCGATAGTTTTATTGTCCGTGGCCATGAATATATATTATAGTGGCGTTCTCTCCCGAAGTTTGTTTGTTAGTTTGTTGCGTTGTGCGCAAGTGCAAGCAATGCAACCACCGGCATTTGAACACTAGTGACAGCCAGACAGCCAGGGCAGCGAAGGTAACAGATACGGCACTTGAAAAAAACAAAACACAAAAAAACCCGGCTAATAAAAGAAGGGCGGTTTTTATATACTTAATTCAACGCCACCCCCGGTAATTAATATAGGGTGGCGGCTTTTTATTGAAGGAAGGAATGTACTGTATTTGAGGATTTACGGTAGATTATTGTGCATTATGTGCATTACATTCACCCATTCACGCACACATTCATACACCGATGGCGGCTGTCATCTTCACTTCAACACTAACTGGGGGAGCCCGGGTTCGAACTGGCAACCTTGCGGTTAACATCCAGCCACTCTACCCTATATATATTTATGTATTTCTACCCTCTCCAGTGGTTCCCAAACCTTTTTAGCCTGTGACCCGAATTCTTCCCGGGACCCAAACTAGTGAAAATAGCTGTGAGCTTGTGAGCACGTCTTAAACATGTGTTTCTTAATTTATGGAATTTCTTTCTATTCTTTGATTTCATGAAAATGTCATGAAAATGTTCTTTTCATTTTCATTCGGTTCATGGGAATGTTTTTTTTTTTAAATGTTTTTAAATAAGTAAAAACTAAATGTAGCAAGGAAAACATAAAGGGACCTCTAAAATGTGTCCGTGACCCACAAATGGGTTCCTCCCCTCCTTCCCTCTGGACAGACGAAGAGGCCTTCTGTGTGTGCGTGCGTGCGTGCGTGCACTGCACAGTATGAGGTGTATGTTTGTTTGCATTTTTTTTTTTTGCTTGTTTGTGCCTGTGCCTGTGTGTGTGTGTGTGTGTGTGTGTGTGTGTGTGTGTGTTGTGTATATGTACTGTATGTCTACGAATGTGCTTGCATGTGTACACTTGTGCCTGTGCATGTGTCTACATGTGTGTTTGTGCGTGTGCGTGTGCATGTGCATGTGCACGTGTGCGTGTGCGTGTGTGTGTGTGTGTGTGTGTGTGTGTGTGTGTGTGTGTGTGTGTGTGCGTGCGTGTGCGTGTGTGTGTGTGTGAGTGCAGTCTACAGAGCTAGGCCCCATGCAGTCAGTTGTCCTCTCTAATTTTCATAGGTCAGAGCTGACAATGGACACTTTGATGGACAAGCTGTGGAGATGTAAATCAGCCAATGGAGGGAGACAATGTAACTGTCCCCCCCCCCCCCCCCCACCCCCGCTCCAAAGAGGGGAATTTAGATTTGAAAGAGAGAGAGAGAGAGAGAGAGAGAGACACCCCTCTAGTCTGTTTTTAAGAAAGAGGGGAGAAGATGGTGTTCCTTTCAGAGTCTCTATGTGGTTGTAGAAGGGGTGGTGTGCACCAAATGAACTATTTCCAGTGGCTCTCTATACCTCATTCCTGGGAATGTTTGGAGCATCTTCCCCCATTGCCTGGCACCTGGAGGGGGCTCGCGGGGAGCGCGGGACAATGGCGTTGTGCAGGTTGGTGTATGGGTCCTGTTTGGCTCCAGACGTGGACACGCTCCAGGCCTCTTCCTAATCCCATCAGCGCAGCAGCCCCCCTGCCCCCCCCCCTGGCTGAAAGGGATCCCCCTCTGCAGCAGTCACATTCTCGATGAGCCTCTGTAAGACATGTAAATAGGAGAGAATTAGAGAGAGAGAGAGAGAGAGAGAGAGAGAGAGAGAGGAGTGAGTGTGTGTGTGTGTGTGTGTGTGTGTGTGTGTGTGTGTGTGTGTGTGTGTGTGTGTGTGTGTGTGTGTGTGTGTGTGTGTGTGTGTGTGTGTGTGTGTGTGTGTGTGTGTGTGTGTGTGTGTGTGTGCACGTGCTGAAGCCAGTTTGTACAAGGAATATACAGACCTCCATATTCAAACTTGTGTTTTTCCATAAATTATTGCTACATTTGATCATATATACTACAGTGTCACAGTAAGCAGATCCATGAGCGGATCCATGAGTGGATCTATACATACTTTTGCTATTCTTGAATTAATTGGAATCGTGAAAAGTATAACAGTATTTGGTGAGGTTTCTGCCCGACAGAGACAACAACACGGAAATCAGGAGAAAACACGACAAAAGTTGTGTCACAAAGAAACTTACGTAATTATGAAAACTTGGAGCGAATATATGGAACAGCGAATATGGAACAAACACGCTTACAACTTTATCAGCGCAGATTACTGTCATAAACATGCCACGACTAATGGCGTGGCTGCTCCCCACCACGTACCCTGGGGGGCTCCGGCAGTATGGAATTCACCCAATTTCCGCAGTGGGATGACAAATTGCTTATACATGTATGACTCCACTGGCTGAGGGCATGAATGGGCTTGAGGGAGCTATAGGCCCGAGATCGCTTCCTCTCTCTTCCCAGAGCTGCATGCGTGACTATAGCACTGTTCAGGCAGTGATGGTGGAAAAGGTACTTTTTACTTAAGTAAAAGCATCAATGCTACAAGCAATGTGGAATTCAAAATATACTTAAGTAAAAGTACAAAGGTATTGGTATCAAAATATACTTAAAGTAAAAAAGTTAAAGTAAAGTGCTCATTATGCAGAATGTCCCGTTTCACAAATTTCCAAAATGTACGTACAGTACCAAATCTTTTTAGCGGATCTCCAAGCTCACAATGTGTCACATCGCGATGCATTGTGAGCTTGTAGATCGTCTATTCAAAATGTATATAGGGCTGAAGTGGTTTGTATAATAATTATGATTTGAAATAATAATCAAAATCTACAAAGTAACTAGTAACTAACGTTCTCAAATAATTGAGTAAACGTAATATTGCCTCAGAGATGTACTGTAGTGGAGTAGAAGTAAAAGTACTGAAATCTGCAGTGAAGTAAAAGTATCTCAAAATTGTACTTGAGTGAATTTACTTAGTTACTTTTTACACCACTGGTTCCAGGGCACTCGCAGTCATGCTTCCTCCGCAACGCCGAGCAACTAGTGCGAAGTGGGATTTCCTTTATACGCGTGAAAGGGGAGCTTTAGAAAAACTCCGTTTCCGTTATAGGTTTTACGGCTATTAAGTTGTGTTGTGGGCCTGTGCGTTTTGTGAGTGAGTGAGGTGGAAGCCATGGGGGCCGTGTGGTGGTGGTGGTGCTTCAAAGAGGGAATAGAAGCGGTTTGGGGGCCATGCAGACAGACAGTGGGTCAGAGATAAGGAGACGAACGCCCCGGGGACGGCCGGTGGGGGACTGAGATTGATCCGTCAATGTCCAAAGACAGACTGGGGTCTTTTTGTGACATCTGATGCCCAAATCATCGTTGTGTGCAAACAGGCTAAAGGATGGTCTGTGTGCTGCAGTGTTGTCAGATTTAAGAGAAATGAGCAAGTATAGGTCTATGAAAACAAGCCCAAAAGAAGTGACTTACTATAGGAGCCTCACAACACGTAGCAATGCGACACGTTGTGAGCTGGACCAGATCGGCTACTTTCCCCCACAAAATGCCTTGAAAAATGTGGAATATTTAGAATACGTTCGGAAAACATTTTAAAAACAATCTGGTGCAGGAGTAACTAAATACTTTTAGATGGAGGGTTCTGTGGAAACATTATAATAATAATTTGGGGGGTCCTTGACATGAAAATGTTTGAGAACCGCTGGTTTAAACAACATTAGGAAGCAAGCCCAAATAAGCAACTACAAATTAGAAACAAGCCAAACTGCAAACACCAATATTTCCAGGCTACAGAAAAACAAGCCCAAAGTCGCTTATAATAAGTGGACATGGCTGAATGTTGGCCGTATATCGCCACTTTCACGGACACCTGGTGATGTTACTATTCGAAGGCTGGACGTTTTTACTTTAAATTCAAGAGCTAAGTGTCTCGATCCCCGGTTCCATGATGATCATTACAAGAAAAAAAGGCCTAATATAATCCTGATGATGTTTTCATTAACGTTTTAGAATGGCTTTTCATGAATTAGAAGATTCCGTTCGAGTTTTCACGTTAATTCGAAAGCGGCGGTATCTTCTTTTGTAGCTGGGTTTTGGACCGCGGCAGAGATGAAAGAATTGGACGTGGGTAATTGGCTTTCAGATTATGTTTTCTTCTTCGCCAGTTCCTCTTTGTTGTTGTGAGTTTGTCTGTTTACTGTCTGCATGCAAGAATGCAGAGTACAAAAAGGGAGAAAGAAAGAAAGAAAGAAAACGGTGTGAAGCAAAAAAAAAAAAACTCCAGCGGAAATTGCTATTAGATAATGAACTCGTTTCACCTCCGCTGGGTGCCAAACAGCCCGAGGGTCCAACCGCAGTCAAGTAACAACAACTCACCGGCATACAGCACGGTTGACAACCAACAGGCACCATCTTCCAAAAACAAGAAAAAAGAAACAGAAACACGCCTCATTAAAATGTATAACCACAGCTAGGCGTAACGATTTGGTCAACCCCGAAACCTCTCTTGAAAAATGGAACGAATCTATAATATCTCTTTCCATTCACGTGGTATTTTTGAATGTATTGATTCCACTTTGATGAGGGGAAAACACTTTATGTGGTTTGCATGATCTACAGCCAATTGGGCATTATATGACGGACCATTATTTGGTCCCTTAATGGGTCCTGCAGACAGTATCCACTCTGAGGGACCCTTCGGGGGGCACCTCCAGTTTTTCACTGCTGGCATGCAGGCTATAGCTGCACTGAGTGAGGACATGCGAGGCCGGCCGGGCCGGGGCCGCGCCGTGCCACGGTATAAGCCGTGTGAGAGAGTTTGCTCAGGGCTCCGGTGCTGTGGGAGAGACACACAGACACACAGAGGACGCTCTGTTCCACATATCCGAAGAAGAGAGGCAGGAAAACGATGGCACCGAGGAGTCATGAAAAAGTGTCTTTGTGTCAGAGGGTTGAAAAACAGCCCATTTAGAGTGGTCTGCCTATTACACGAACAAAGGCGACGGTCTGTCTCCGAAATCTGCTGCGGAGACTATGTAGTGTGTATACTGTATCAAGGGACAGCAAACAGGGTCTTCTTCTTTTCTCTCTCTCTCTCTGTTTCTGAGCCCGGCTCCGCTCGACCCTGTCCTTTCTCTGCGTCCCTCTTCTGGCCCCTGAGATCCTCTTTATCCCCTTCTCTCTATCTCCTCCATTGATTCATCATCTTATCTGAGCCTATATATGCAGACATGCTGCCCTATGCGTTTAGCCTGAGTTATTCTTTCTAATGCATACGTATTATGCATTAGAAAGCTATTTTTGTCTCCAAAAATAGCCGATCTACAAGCTCACAACACGTCACGGCACTGTCTATTACAGCACCTGCGAGCAAGTATAAATAAGTCTTTAGCACGATAGTTGCATCTATGACGTGTGCCAGTGATGAGCACAATGCAGCTAACCTGAATGTGCCATGTGCTCCCCTGGCTGAGCTCTGATGACAGGGCCAGTGGTTGTTCTTGTCCTCCCTGACCCCATCTTGTGTCTCCTTTTCGTGCGTGCGTGTCTTTCCCTCTCGCCCTCCCCCTTTCATCCCCCTTTAAGTCATTTAAACACCGGCCACGTCTCTCCTATCTCCATGCTCCAGCTTGTAGCTATACACACTACAGTGTATATATATATTATATATATGACTCAGACAACAAACATGTTGTCTTTGGGGCCCCAGAAGAGCACTATAGGGCTGTTTGGGGCACAGCTGTGGCCTGGTGCCAGCTTATATGCACTACAGGGCACATTTTGGCTGTTGTTTGGACCATGTTTATTTGTGCCTTTCATGCGACGGCAAAGCCACATAGCTCTTCTAACGGGGCACACTGGTTGTTTTGTGGCCACGTTGCGTGTGTCGATGCTCGTCAACTCTCACGATCTGGCGTGTAGGCAGGGCAGCGGTATATAAAAACGTACAGTTTTTTGTGGTCGCAACAATCGAGATCGTAACATGTTCCGTATAGAAGCAGTATAAAAGTACTCACTTTTTTACTTCAGTAAAAGATAGCAATACTGCACTGTAGAAATACTCTGTTACAAGGAAAAAGTCCGGGATTCAATATTTACTTTAGTAAAAGTACAAAAGTATTGGTATCTGGCCCGGACGGTTAGCTCAACCTTCTGGGCACCTAGGCTGCCAAGCCAGCCGGACGGCGTGCCGTGGGTTCGACTCCCGAGCCGACGGCCTTTGCCGCGTGTCACTCCCCATCTCTCTCCCCCTTTCCTGTCTAATAATTACTGTACCCTATCAACAAAGGCAAAATATATCTTAAAGTATTGGTATCAAAATGTACTTAAAGTACTAAAAGAAAGTACTCATTTTGCAGAAGAGGAAGAATTTCACGTAAATAGCAGATCTACATATGCATCGCAATGCGAAATGTATTATAGGGCTGAAGTGGCTATTGTATGTTTTGTAATAATAATCAAAATCTACAAAGTAACTACAGTAGTAACAAAAGTTCTCAAATAAATGTAGTGGATTTAAAATACAATATTTGCCTCTAGCTGAGATGTATAAGTAAAAGTACTGAAAAGTGGAAATACTCCAGTAAAGTAAAAGTATACCTAAAAAAGTTAATCACAGTACTTGAGTAAATGTACTTTCCACCACTGTGTATAGAAGAATCTGAATCTCACAAAAAAGTAAAAGTACAGAGGAGTGAGTCACCAGGAGATGGTTGTCTCTTACATGTGACTGTTCATTGAAGAGGATGCCACACCTCGCCTGGTTTCGACAGGAACCAGTCAGACTGCTGGAGTGCTGACTGACACACACACACACACGCACACGCACACGCACACACACACACACACACACACACACACACACACACACACACACACACACACACACACACACACACACACACACACACACACACACACACACATTCTGCAAAAATTACAAAATGATCTGTTATTTTTGGTGAAGCGAGATTGTGTTGAGGGAAAAGGGAAGGTGACAAAGAAAATTCAGTCCATTCGTTGACCATGGGGATCATGGTCAACGCATTATAGTGAGACATGAATATCAGCTACTCAAAAATAGTAAACACAAAACTGTGAAAAGCAAAAAAGAAATCAACCAGGGGTGCTCGGTGGAGGTACAAATTTTTAAACAAAAAGTACGGTTGGTGCTTCAAGGATCAAAGGGACTATATAGCACAAGAAAGATAAGAGGGGCGATCCGAGCACTCAAAACTTAATCAGGGCGCATGCATGAAGCAAGCACACAAACACAGTGCAAGTTAATAACATTCACATAATCAGGAGAACAGGGCACAAGTGATTTCTACAGTAGGCCTATATCACTGTCGGGAAAAAATCTCTCCATATTAAAAAAGTACAGTCAATTAATTCCCTACTTGATCGTAATACGTTGTCACACAAAAGTATAAAATCAGACCAGTCTGAAGCAAGTGGTGCTACAGCACCCCCTATTGGTACTCTAAACATCGGGACATAGGGACATAGGTTAGGTCATAGGTTGAGACATAGGGACATTGCTGTTGCACCAGTCAAACATTTGCAGACACACATGCAGTACGAGCTCGAAAAGCACCACAAAGCCACGCCTTTTGATCTTGTATCTGCTATACTTTTGCCTTTTTTAAAATTTGAATCCAGGATGATATAGCTTGAGGAACCAAATATCAGGGCATTTGGGGTTCTGAAACATGTGCAATAAACATTAAGCAGATGGCAGTCATCATTATCCTCTGCATCATAGCATTTCATCAGGAAACATGGCCACCGATTGACCACGGGGAACAGCGGGTCAATGATGAGTGACATGGGAACGAACCAATGGGTGACAGAGACCTCAGGACAAAGGATATAGAAAGAGGAAGGAAGAGAGAGCATAAGAGAGAGAGAGAGAGAGAGAGAGAGAGAGAGAGAGAGAGCAGGGAAGATGAGCCAAAGCAAGCAACTATACTTCGTGCAGAGATGTTGGCTGTAATGCACACACACACACACACACACACACACACACACACACACACACACACACACACACACACACACACACACACACACACACACACACACACACACACACACACACACACACACACACACACACACACACACACACACACACACACACACACACACACACACACACACACACACACACACACACACTTCTAACCTTATTCTCAGTAAAAAAACAAATACAAGAACCGAGCGGTCGGTGTGAGGTCGGAAGTCAGGAGCAAACAAGCGTGTTTTAAAGCGAGCATTCTGGTTGCTATATTTCCAGCTGCCCGGTAGGGTTTCGACACTGTGATAACAACAGAGGGCTTTGCTGTGGTAGAGGAGGGGAATGTGACCTCACCTGTACTACCACTCCTGACTCTGTTGACTCACGGACACCTGCTCCCATGCACGCTATACCCCGACCAACCCGTCAGCCAATGAGGCCCTCACGCTGTTCATCGCATGCAAGGCCCCCGGCCTGCTGGAGATTGTGCTGTGAGTCATTTTCGTTCACTTCTGAATACTTGTCACAGCACTGTAGCTTTTGGGGGGGAAATATGCAGCAACCGACCTCAGGAATGTGAGTCAGTATGCACGTGTGCGCACGCACGCACGTACGTGTGTGTGTGTGTGTGTGTGTGTGTGAGCACGGCACTCGCATGCAACGTATCTGCCTACAGTACATCTGTTTGTGAGTGTGAACGAGTTTGCATTATTTGCGTCTCCCTCCTCTCTTTCCATCTCCAACACCTCCGTATGTGTTCAGCTGCCACTAATTAACGGTGACGCAGAGCTGAGGCCGTCAGAGGAGGAGGAGGATGATGATGATGAGGTACTAATATCTCCCTCTTCTTATTAGCCACACACAGATGATAGGAACCATTATCCAGAACCGTGACGAACAACAGATACTCGTCCATTGTTCCTGAAGGCCTTCAGTTGACATCAGAAGTTAAATGGCGGCGCTAAACAAAAATGCATTAGTAAACTCGTTGCTTGCAGTGGATAGACCAAATGCGTATTTATAACACTTTACATTATGTTTGTGTATACTGTCTGTGTTAATTAATTGATTAATTAATTAATTGATCTATCATGTTACACAAATAGACACATAGGAGTGTCAAAGTACAAAGTACAAGTAACCACACAATAGCAATGTGCATGTGCATGTCTATTTATGTGCGTGCGAGCGCATGCTTCCGTACCGGTACAATAAACGAACGTTGTCAAACACATCAGTAAAACTTTGATGACCACGTTGGGAATAAATCACAGGACCCTTTTTAGTTTTTTTACAGTTGCTGTTCTGATAGTTACAATGCTGTTTATACGCTGGCATTATACTATTGTATTCAACTTATGAAATTCAATGAATCAGTCATAAAGGGCTGCGTGCGGTTGGTTTGCTTTCCTGTTTGCACTCATCCAAAGTGTGCCAAAGAAAACCTCCAGCCATCCGCTGTGGTTTTACTGATGTCAGATTTTCTTCAGTGATGTCACCTCTATCTACAGTTCTACACCCACCTTACCTGCTGACACAGAGTCCTCTTTTGACTGGCTTTTGTTGTCAGCATTGTGGGTGATTGTTTGCATGTTACAGATCTTACACAGTGGCGGAAATGGTACTCACATTAAACGTAAAAGTATTAATAGTGCATTGTAAAAGTCCGGGATTCAGAAGTACAGCTTGAGTTAAAGTACAAAAGTATTGGGATATAATACCAAAAGTAAAAGTACTCATGATGCAGAATGTCCCAAGTTATCACATGTCTAAAATGTATTTAAAAAAAAAACCCTAGCAGATCTACAAGCTCACAAGGCGTCTCACTGCAATTTTCAAATAGCCAAAGTTTAAATAAGGCCACAGTGGTTAATACATGTTCTGTTTTGTAGCCTAATACAAATACAAATCTACAAATTAACTAGTAAAGTAAATAGATTTTCAAGAAATTGTAGTGGAGTGAAGAAAAGGGACAATATTTGCCTCAGTCTGAGATGTAATGGAGTAGAACACTGGAAATACTGATATCTCTGTACTTAAGAGTAAACACCACCGCCTGAATGTTATTTTGTCGTCAGCGTTGTGGGTGATTGTTTGCATGTTACGGTCTTACAGATTTGACATGTTTGTACTGTCATATTGTAGCTACTGGTGACAAATACTGGATGTACACTACAGTATGCACATGGGCTGGTTTTACGTTCACAAACAATAATATACAGAGGAGAGGACGAGGTCAGTTGGAGGCCATGCATGGGCATAAACCCTGCATGTTTAATGCAAAAGGTACATCTTTGTTGCACGGTGTCAAATGCAGAAAATAGATCTTCAAGCTCATACCCATGTGGTGCGTTTAGGGCTGTCGGCTGAACATGGAAACGATCATGACAAAATAATTGCGATTAGACGATGTAGGTCAGCTATATTTTTGGCATGAGCTTGTAGATCTGCTATTTTTAAAAGATCTTTTAAATGGGTACTTTATATCCTTTGACGCCAATACTTTTGTACTATTACTCAAATAAACTTTGAATACCAAACTTTGACTTGTTACTGTGACGACTTATTCCACAACTTATGTATACATCCAGTACAATTATAGGCTCATGTTATGTAATACAGTATGTGCACCGTTAGTAGCAGAGTTATTCTAAATGGTAAATGGTGCATTTATATAACGCTTTTATCCAAAGCGCTTTACAAAGATTGTGCATTACATTACATTCTCACACATGTACACACACGGGATCGAACCAGGTTCCAATCTACTGGCCACTCTCCCCCTGTTCCACTGCCGCCACTATTCCACCACCACCACCACCACCACCGTTGGGCCCAACTCATAAATATTTGAGTGCTCTTTATATTTTTCCTATAATGCCTGTGAGGCAGCCTGCAGTCAGGACATAATCATCATTATCCGGTGGCACGTGGGCCAGGCGATCAATAGCCGTTCCTCTGATTGACACGGCAATGTTTTTAAAGGCCTCGGAAACACTTGCTCGACATTGACAATTTTCCAAGAATTTTTGAAAGCACCCCACACCCACCCACCCCCTCACCAAGCCCCTCTCTCTCTCTCTCTCTCTCTCTCTCTCTCCCTCCCTCTCTCATTCTTTCGCTTTTTACATATTGAACGTTCGCCTCCAGACCGTGCTATCGAGGTCTGCGTTCTGCTAAGACGTTTCTCTGAACCGTGCAGGACAGAACAAAGTGTATCTTCTCAAAGACTAAATTTAAATCTTTGGCAGAGGTTCGTCAGATGGGAGGGAATAGTGTATAACCCCCAACCCCCCCCCCCTCTCTCCCTCTCGGTTTTGGCACTGCTTCCCATCAGCCTCTCGGTGTGCGTAGGACAGTGAGGATCGCTCCAGGGGAATGTTGTACTGATGCCATGAGCATATTATACAGATACTGTGTGGTGGTGCAGGACCTACTGATTATGTTGTACCGAGGACATGATGATGAGCATTATACAGTACAGTACAGCTAGACTCACAGGACCGTACCTCTGCAGAGAAAAGAAAGCACGTGTCTATATATATATGCTATCTATTATATTGGCAGGAAAATGTATCGGTAAGGAGGGAAGTACTTTCATTATTCATTTCATCCCTTTTACACATTTTGGGGCATGTCGTCATGGGCAAAATAAACTTGGCAACAAAAAATGGCAACGCCTACTTAATTTAGTTCAGCAACACGTGGCGTGTGACCTTATAGATCGGCTATTTTCGCTCAGATGTGACACCAAAAAAAAGCATAAAAATAAGGCTCTCCTCTAAGAGGTCGATATAAATATTCAGGGACAAGTCAAACATCCTAGAAGCAATCTCCAAGTCTGTGTTATGAAAAATTCTTCAGATCTCGATCATGGGGAGGAAGTATCATGCTGGCCCGGCCGGGCTCTCTCTCTCTCTGGGGAGTGGCAGTAGGGGAGGGGAGAGGGAGAGGGGGACAGGGCAGTGAGTTATATTCCAGCCTGGTGTGACAGGAAGGATGGGGACTGAGCACTCTATGTGCCGTCTGCCGTGTGCGCGTGCGATGCACTGTCAGGTGGATGTCACAACCTGCACAGAATAATCCATAGCGCCTTCAGCCTACAAGACGTCTCTGTCCTCTGCTGAGTGCCCGCCCCCACAGTGGAGAACACTGACGTCACCAAATTTGGAGCGACGCCCCTCTGCACTGTTATTGGTTAGCGAAATACAAGTTGGCTCCCACTTCCTATGCCAGATTGTTTTTGCCAGATGGGTTACTGTTGACACTTTTGTGTGACGAGCTGTATAGTATGATCAAGTAGTATAGGGCGTGGATTTACAGAGAAGAAAAACACAAAAAGTTAAAATATGGAGATGAGAGGTTTCTGCCCGACAGCGACGATAACAGACACACACAGAGAGAGAGAGAGAGAGAGAGAGAGAGAGAGAGAGAGAGAGGTTGAACGCGAGAGTCTTAACCCATTAAGATCTGAGGCTGACTCTATGAATGTCTTCTAAATCCTAACAGTTTTCTGATAAACTAATTCAGTTCTGAAATGTTAGGTTCTGAAACTCTTTCATGTCAAGAATCCCCACGATGATAAGTATATTTGACTGCTGACCCCCTTTTGAGTTCCAGGTACCCCCAGAAGAAGCAGAGATTTGAGTTAAAAATCTTCACGTTAAAAAATATATATATTCAAAGATTAATTTGCACACATTTTGACTATTATGTGAATACCCAAAAGTATAAAATATACGGTTAAAGTGGTTAACCCATTTTGGGGGCGGGAACCTCTGTTGGTGTTAGCATTATGTTATTTTTAACAGCTATTGAAAAATAGCAGATCTACAAGCTCATAGCGCGCCACCGAGTGGCACGCTGCAAGCTTGTAGATCTGCTATTTTTGAAGAACGACTGACATAGAAACATAGCTTTTTCAGAAAACTGTCAGGATTTAGGAGACATTTTTAGAATCTGATCTCAGGCCTAAAGTGGCTAATATCAAAATTGACACAGAGGCCTGACCCGTTCTTGGCGGGTTAACTCCTGCACACAGAGAGAATGGACATGATGTGCACTTATTGCGGTTTTGTGTCGTCTCGGAGGTGCCCTTTATGCTCATGGATTTTCAGATGATGTTAGGAGGGAATCAATGGGACTCTGCCGGCCGCATGCGCTACCAGGAATGCCGACTCCATCGGAGGAGGAACGCTGGCAGTTAGATGGTATTGGGAAATAGATTTTACTCTGTCTCTGCTCCCCCTCAGCCACCGCCACCACCACCACCCACATTACCACCACACACACACACACACACACACACACACACACACACACACACACACACACACACACACACACACACACACACACACACACACACACAGTAAGCACCCCCACCCCCCCAGCACCACCCCTTGCTCTTTCCCCAATACTCACTACAATAATTAGTTCACAGCAGTCAATGGAGAGAGATGGAGGCATGATGCAGGCTTGGCAGAGTGAATGAGCATGTGTAAGTCGATGTATACGTTTGTGCGTGCGTGTGTGTGTGTGTGTAGGTGTACGAGAGAGAGAGAGAGAGAGAGAGAGAGAGAGAGAGAGAGAGAGAGAGAAAGTGTTCTCGTGTGCCGGTGGCTGCATGAAGGAGATAGGGTGGGAGGGTTTGAGGGTGATTGGTGATTAGACGTGTGTGTGTACGCGTGTGTAAGTGTATACATGCATGCGTGCGTCAGTGTGTGCGTGCTTGCGTGTGTGTGTGTGTTTGTGTGCGTACATGTGCGTGCGTGTGCGTGTGTGTGTGTTTGTGTGTGTGTGCGTGCGTGTGCATCCAGGTGTTCCGCCAGGGACGTGGCCTGTAGTTTTATTTTGGAC
Organism: Protomyctophum bolini; assembly: GCF_963924005.1. Taxonomy (NCBI): domain Eukaryota; kingdom Metazoa; phylum Chordata; class Actinopteri; order Myctophiformes; family Myctophidae; genus Protomyctophum; species Protomyctophum bolini. Next base: position 36,462,240 of record NC_137867.1, on the reverse strand, counting down.
TGATCACTCAACATTTGCGTGGATGACAACAAAAGATGGAACACAACAACTCCACTGTAACATTCCATACATGTGTAGTAGTGTAGCCAGTGTAGGCACGTGCAAATTGACGCACGCACGTGCGCACACACACACACACACACACACACACACACACACACACACGCACGCAGTCCTGGTGTTTCATCCCCTCAGGAATCTGCAGGAAGGTGTCAGGTCTGTCTCTGGTCTCTATCTGTGTCTCAGCTTCTCACTCTCTTCCTCAGGTCTCTCCCTCCCTCCCTCCATCTGCAGGACTATCTTTCTTAGCTCTGCTCCTCTCCTCATCTCTCTCTCTCTCTTCCTTCCACCAGCTCCAGGCTCCTCAATATTTCCTTTCCTGCCACATCTCTCCGCTCTCTCTCTCTCTCTCTCTCTCTCTCTCTGCCCTTCCATCTTCCCTCTCCTCCTCTAATTCTCCCAGCATCCTTTGCCCCCTCCGTCCGTCCGTTCGCTCCACTCTGCAGCAATAAATTACACACAAACTCAATGTACATCTCTTTGTTCTCCTCGCCAGATAATTCAATTCATTTTAGCCCCGCTCTGCATTCCCAATGATGAATGCATCGACTATGCAATTAAACAGGGCTATGCATTAAAGCACCCACAGTGCACTCTCGTGCACGCACTCACGCACACACACACAAACACGTGCAAGCACGCACACACACGTGCGAGCACGCACTGACACGCGCATGCGCACACACACACACACACACACACACACACACACACACACACACACACACACACACACACACTCAAGTGGAAGTGCAACTGTATGTGTCTGTGTGCATCTGTGTGTGCACATTTTGTGTGTGTGCGTGCATGTGTGTGTATAGGTGTGTATAGGTGCACGTGTGTGTGTGTGTGTGTGTGTGTGTGTGTGCGTGCATACAAACACTTAAAATCACATGCAAGAAAACAACTGGCACACTTTCCAGTTTGCTCGCCAAAATGATCGAGGCGTTGTCACCTACCTTCACACACTTAGCCGAGCGGTCCTGAGCGCTGTGCGAAGAAGAACACCGCTGCATGGTGGGTGGGGGGTAGGGGGGTGGGCTCTCCTTCCACACCTGGAAGAGAACAAAAGCAGAATGCCAGAGCTATAAGCATGGATGACATGAGGGCATATGTAGGAATGTGTGGTTGACAACAACACTCCACCTGCATGAGCACCTCCACCCCAAGGCCGCTGCAGGTGGAGGCTGGTCCACATGGGTGTTTGGGGGAGGGGGGATTCAGGTGGTTATGGCACTATACGGGGCTCCAGGGGGTCCCCTGCATGCAGTAAAAGTAGTTAAATGCAGCAGCAAAAAAAAAATAACCACTTTATCCATTTATACGTTGGCCATTCAAAAATGCTCACATAGCGAGCTTGTAGATCTGCTAGTTTTTTGAAAATCTTTTTTGAAAAATGTTTGGTATATGTCCAAGACATTATTTGTTTACAAATCTCTTTTGGGGATAGCTGGCAGAAAACTTATTTTTCACATGGGGGTCCATTATTGCCAAGTATAATGTATTGACAAGATATTCGAAAGGTGAAACAAACAAACAAACAAACAAATAAATAATACCATATTTTTCTCTATTCACCATACGAGAAGTATATATACACAGTATACTGTAGGTCTGAAAAATGTGTGCCTGCGCACGTGTGAGTGCACTCCCCAGAAGGTCTGGGGGTCCCCCCCACCAGAAGGTCTGGGGGTCCCCCCCACCCCAAGAACTGGGGGTCTCTTCCCCCTACCACCCCCCCCCCCCCCCCCCCCCCCCGCTCTCGCTCTATCGCTCAACCTCTTCATTTAACCCGGAATTCCTTTCCCGCCCTCCTCCTCAACCTGACACGTTAGTTCCTGAGAGGAACGGAGCGTCCGTTCCCTTTGGTGGATTATAGGCACGATGACGCAATGTGTTTCCGATGATTTAGCTGGCCGACTATGTGCCCGACGGACGGGGGAGATATTCCACGGAGCGGGCCGCCCGGTCCCGGGCCACAGATAGAACGTAGCAGTGGGAGGTTCAGCTGCACCTTATCTGAAGTATTTGGAGGGGAGTACATGGGAGCTATATATCTGCTCCATTATATCATTATGTAAACATGCACGTGGCTACGCCGCATAGCCTGGCAGGCTGCATTTCATAGCGTCGAACAAGGCTGTCTTGTTAAAGGAGTTCTTACACCGGCACGATGAATCAAGTCTGCTTAATTGCTCCACTAATGTCAGATATTTCAATTTGAGACCTGCTGCGTGCACGCACACACACCGGAATATATGATGCTCCCAATCAGCGACGGTTCTTCTGATGTGCTGTGAGTGTTGCCAAACATCAGAAACCTATTTTTTCTTCTTCTTCTTCTTTTTAAATCAATCAAAATCAGAAGCACTTTTACCACCAAGTATGTGGTGGTAAAAAAGTGTGCCAAGGTATAGCTTTGTTCTCTTAGATCTCTTCCCATCTGTCTCTTCATCTATCAAACACAATAGTGCAAAGTAACTTATACATTTCCGCAAGTAGCCTACATGTACTTTGATGTTGTTTTACTACCTATTGCCCCTATTTTATATTTTGTATATCTTTGAAAATAGCCCATCTACATGCTCACTCGGATTGTTACATTGTGTGTATTGGTATTTTTACTCAAGTACTTCTTCCATTCCATCACTGGTCCTATCTGTCTCTCCATCTATTAATTATCACAGGTCTCCCATCATGCAACATCCAGTCATTCAATCAGTTCTGTCCCGCCACGGCTCCTGTCCTGGCACCATGAATCCGTTGACCCATCAGCCCCTGCAGAAATCACCTGTACTGTTTTGGTCTTGCTATCTTGTGCGCTGTGGCCCATTATGTTTTGCCCCCCTGAGGCCTCATACACACATGTCAAACTCATGTTCTGTGTTCTGTCTGTTTGACCAAACATTTGTGTTTGATTGGCAGAACACAGCCATCAAACAAAATGTTTGGTCAAACCATGTGACTTCCATTGGAAAAGCATTGAACACAGAACATGCGTTTGATATGTGTGTATGAGGCCTTACATTTACCTACAGCGTTACTCGAGGAAATGCAGTACTAACTGCTCCTGATGAGCACTGGTTGGTGCCTTGCGTGCGTGCGTGAGCGCGTGTGTGAGTGCGTGCGTGCGTGCATTTGCGCAGTACTTGTATTACTATACTTGTGAGGGTCAAATGTCCCCCACATGTATAGTAGAATGTGAGAAATAAACATTGCATGGACAATGTTTCTGGGCCTACAGAAATGGTTGTTTAATGGCAAAAATAAATCTATCTATACATTGTGAGCTTGTGGATCGACTACCTTCAGCTAGTTTCGAAACATTCTGACAATCCTGAGTTCCTGACACATCTTCTCTTATGGGGGGCCTCTGATACAACATCTATTCAAAAACATATCAACCCCCAGATTGACATGAACATGTTTGAGAACCATATGGTGGGACACAATCTCACATAATGAACTTTACAATGAACACGTGACTCTAGACGATTGCTACACCAGAATGTTGCATGCAGTACTTAACATCAGCAAGAGTACACGTGTTAAAGAAGAATCTGTATGATGGAATGCCATGGGTGAGCCAGAAAATATCAACCAGGAGAATGAGACTATAGCAGGACACCAGCAAACTAGTGCTGTGGGAAACTGGGAACCAACACAGGCTCTTGTCACGAGGACGTCCCACATTAACGTATGTGGATGTACTCAAGAAAGACATGCACAGGAGCGCAAAGCACCATTAACGAGCTGGCCAGATGTATGGAGAACCAGGATGACTGGAAGCAACGATGGAGGGCTCGTCTGAGGACGACCTAGAGAGACCAGGTTCTGACTTAAATTAAGAAACAGAATGCAAGTGCACTTCAAGGCCAGGAATTGCATATTCATGAGTATAGCGTGGTCGCCATGCAAGCCCTTTATTTCACCAATCGCCCGTGTAATAATCTGAGATTAGATATACAGAGAAATGTTAACAAGATCAGACGAGTTTCGGCCATATAGGGTTAAAAACGGGGTTCAAACACTCCATATTGTCACAAAGGGCTATCTGCAGCGCTGAGCCAGACGTCTCTCTACCTGCACTGCTTTGCATACCATCTTTTTTTCAACAAAGCAGGTTGGCTTTATCTCACCCCTTTCTGGTATTTTTTTTTAAAGTCACGTCAGCCATTTTAGCATGCACGGCGAGCGGCGCGGCACAATAACAAGTGGTCTATTCAAATTAAATCAGTAATGGCATTGTCCATATTTCAGGCAGGTCATACGTTTTTATTTATTCAAAGAATGAAGACAGGTCGGTTCCCCTCACAATTATCTCTTTTCATTTAAAGAATGAATGTGCATGTCAGGGCTTTCTCTTTCCCCTCTTTCTTCCCCATTCCTGCTCATCCTCCCCCGCCCCCTCCCTCCCCGCCGTCCCCCCGCTGCCCCCGCCATCACGGCTGCGACAGTAGAGGTCGTTAGAGGAAGAGGGATGATGCCAAACTTGACTGGGAGTCGAGGCTTATCTCTATTCTTTACACTCTCGCTTTTGTTTCAAGGGCTTTGTTTACCCACGCCCCATTAATCACCTTCTCCCTTCCACCACCATCCTGCAGCATTTAAAGTGGGTGCTCGTCCGCGGGGAGGAACAATGAGCATCACAGGTGCCAGTGTGTAAATCCCCTTTCTTCGGCTTTCTTTTCCTATAGAAGGGAAGAGGAAATAAGAGATTCCTCGGGACCCCTGGTCACCTTCTCCTCTGAGGATTTGTCCCATTATCTGTACTCCACTCTGCCCTTGGCCTTGATTATTATCTCCAACGTATCGCTCTGTCTTCTGCCCCAGAGAGTTCCTATTACCAGGCTGTTCTCACACACACCTTGCAAACACCTGGGCGCCTCTGTCTGTCTGTCTGTCTGTCTGTGTTCCTGGACCCATCACCAGTTTGATATGCAGTCACAACTGATTAAAAAACAATATGTATTTTTATTATGTCTGCGGAATCTCAACTGTAAAATCCTCAGTTTGTTTGACTCTGATACACTCTCAGAGTCACAGATCAATAAGGTCTAGTGTACCCATAACTTTGAGAAACGGTGACAAAGAGTGCTCTTTAACTCTGGAGGTGTTCATGAATGCACCCGTAGGGGGGGGGAGGTCACAGTTTTATTTATTTTTGACACTCAAGATTTTCGCCGTGAACTCCCTCTCCCCCCTCCCACCAAAACCATTTAATCCTGCCCCGGCCGCTGACTGACACTGCCCTCAAGTCCTGACAGCCGAATGTGAGGCGCGCGCAGACGGGATGTTGTTGAGCAAACATTAATCACACCGCAGGAAGCCAGGGGGCTGCTGGAGGACGCACAGGAGAGAGACCGGCCGCCAAACGGCTTCCCAAGGACTGCGGGGTCACCTCTGTATAAAGACGCCTCTCTCCGTAAAAAAACCCCCAACTAGTTCCCAACCTTTTTAATTTTTTTCAGGAGCAGGGTTGATTTTGGGGTTCCCTAATTGACACAAAACATTTTCAGATGGGGGTCCGTTTCCAAATATATATAATAATTTGGGAGTCCTTGGCATGAAAAAGGTTGAGAAATAAGCTTTCTTGTTGACTGAAAACGCTGGTTCTCGATTAGGGCTGCAACTATCCATCCTTTTTACTGTGACTGTTCTAGCGATCAAATAGCTGCATGAGCGTGTTTATTTTTCCTTCTATTTTACATTTTTCACATAGTATATCAACAAAATGATATAAGCCACTTGAGCGATATTTCATTCAAAAATAGTGAAAATAGCAGATCTACATTTTGTATATATTTTGTGAGCTTGTAGATCAGGGATTTTCTTTTTGCTTACAAGGAAATGCACAAAATACAGATCGATTATTAACCACTTAAACCACAGCATCCGCATTCTGGGAAGATCTTCACAGTAAACAGTCATTCGCAGTGTTGGGCATCGTTACTTTCTAAAGTAACGTCGTTAGGTTACTGGATTACTGCCCATAAAAATAATCCCTTACCGTTACAGATTACCTTCTGAGAAAAGTAACAAGTTAGATTATTTTCCGTTATTTTCCGTTACCAGACAATTAAAACGCATTTTTTTATGCTTGCGCAAGTTGGTTACATTGTATTAGCCCTACTGCCTACCGTCAATGCGCCGCATTATCACGGCCCGGTTAAAAACGAGAATGATACACACCATGAACTGACCATAGACAATATCCCCTTTACAGCTCTCTTTATTAACGAATATAAGTCACCACAATCGCCAGCCTATACACGTAGGACTGGACAGAAAGAGCTATAGTGCAGAGAGTACAGACAATACCAGACTAGGCTGTTGCGCTGCGCTCTGATGCCCTCTCCACGCCGCGCACCGTGGCCCATGAACAACAATAACAACTCCACGTGGACCTACGACGACCCACGTATGAATTAGAAACGGCGGCCATCCTTGCAGGCAGTGACAGTAACATAATGAGAATCCTGTAGGGCAGGCTGTGTAACCTGTTCATTTTGGGGGGCATCATCAACAACAGCCTGTTGATGATGAATGATACTATGAAACTTAACAATTAATGTACTAGTACTCACCTAATGACGCCGCCACGGAGGATATACCATGTTTAACGTAATTCCAAAGTGTTTAGCCTACATTGTTTAAGTCATAGACGCATGCGGTTTTTATGAACTTTGGCTAAAAGCATGTTGTTTTTATTATTCCACCACTCGGCAGTGCCGGCCCTTCTAGTGGACTGTCATGGTAGCTGGCTAGCCTACAACCGAAATAACTTCCTCTTCCTCTTCAAAATAAAAGCTACTTGTAACAATACTTTTATTTCTTAAGTGAACTACAGGATGTAGTAGACGCTGGATGTATAGTACATGGTATAGTGGGCTTGGAAGGATAAATCACACAGAAGGCAGGAGAAATAAACTCCGCAGACATTCGGGGCTTTATTATTTTTAAATCTTGCCAACAGAATGAACAGGGACACATTATAGTAACGGGATTACTTTGTTGGAAATGTAACTAAGGAACTAACTACTAAATTGCAAAACTAACAAGTTACTTTATTCCGTTACCAATAAAAGTAGTCCCTTACATAACGCCGTTATTAATAGCGCCGTTACACCCAACACTGGTCATTCGGCAAGGTCAGTTGGGACTCGGGAGCTTGTCGATCTGCTTCCAACAACGTAATTTGCAGCGAAGACAGTATAGAGACTTGCTAGGGACTCGATACACTCAACAAGTGGTTAATTGAGTATCTAACTACTATTTCTATAATTGCGTCTTCAGAATGCATTCTCAGACATTGTGTGCTGTGACTGCCTGAAAGGTCTGTCATTATGCGCTGTGGTTGGCTAGTATTATATTATTATCACTCTTATTAACACCTGCCTGATTTTAACATTCCAGATTAGAAAATCAGTAATAAAAAGTAAAGATGTGCTATAGTGCCAGTGTCAGACAGCATAGAGAGACATATAGAGAGACGTACGTCTATGGCTAGGGTGGTTCCAAACTCGAACACTTAGAAAAAGTATCACCTGCAGAGAATTTCTTGACAGAAAGTAGCTCATAACATGTCTATGGATTGTTATGAAACAAAAGCTCGGCAGATTGAAAGAGGATAATTCAAGCTTGGCCTAGAGCTGCAATGTTGGTGAGTTTAACGTAGTTTAATACAAGCAGAATGGGGAGTCAATGTAGGGTACTGCAACTCTAGATTCATCCGATTATAAAAACAATCTAGAGTTGCAAATGCATTATTTAACCTCAGCTTTTCACTGTATATAGGCATATAATACTAATATTAAAACTACCATTTTAATATTCCCTTTTGTATTTCCAATGTAGCCTATTTATTATGCACATTCTAACCATCAGGTAGGTACTTAACTACAACAAAACATTACAGCATCTTGCAATGGGTCTGGTCCACAAGATTCGATACACCACCAAGATACCCATGTACCTGTCTAAATACTTCCTTAATGTTAACGAAGTCCATACCCACAACACCAGAGGGAGTGCAACAAACCATGTACAACCCAGATTCGGCACAAACAAGGGACTAAATTATTTTCGCTCCTATGCCACCAAAATGTGGAACGCCCTACCAACAGTCATTAAGACATGTGAATCCCTTGACTCTTTCAAAACCGCTCTCAAAGGGCACCTACGGCGGCTGCAATTCGAAACTGGCCCCGTAAAATCTGAATCCCCCCCTTTTTTCCCTCACTGTATATGTTTCTTTTCCATTTTTGCTTCCTTTATGATGAATTCCTGTTCTGTTCTTTGACTATATAGAAGTGTCTATTTGTACGTCTCTAAATGTTTTGATGAATTGAACATGGTGGACCCTCTTGTAAACAAGTGTAATGCTTAATTGGGTCGTCCACTTACAGTTAACAGTCTTTGTATTGAGTTTGTGCTTGAAATGTATTGTAATTCTGCAAACTGTTAATAAATATTTCAATCAATCAATCAAAAGTGTCATAAGACACTCAAACATGTCAACAACAACAAAGTAAGCATAATAACCCTTCAATGTTTGGCCATGCTGCTGCCCCATAACCAAGGCCAGCAACTAGCTAGCTTTAGTGGTTAGCATCTTGGTTAGCATCAAACTTCTTCATCAACAATACATCACTGCAATGTTAGTGTTGCTCTAAAGTATGATTAAAACACCAAAACAACATTCTCACAACTCATGGTTAAATGTTTTTTATAAAGTATACATCTGGAGTGACTCAAACACAACAGCACTAAGCTTGATTGAATTCACTTTGCTTCAGGATCACAGTCTGGCCTACAATAATAAGATAATGGCTCATTAGATCGTATGTCTTATGGAAATAATCAACAATAAATTATTATTGTGTGTGTGTGTGTGTGTGTTTTCATACCAGTAGTTGTTCACAGAATCACAGCTTGTTCTCAGCAACCATAACAAACAACCTGAAAGGAAGTTATGTTTCTGTTTACAGAACAGGAAGCAGTTTCTGAATATATAGAAGAGTGAGAGAATTGTAGTGCGCCCTCCGGTGAGAACAATATGCAATGACACCTCTGAATCACTGATTACTAGCAATGATTACTATCAGCAATTCAAAATATAGAGCTTTTAGAACTATAAGGGGGGGAATTATTTAATTAAACATATCACTTACAACACCTTTCAAATAACCAATATTGAAGGTAACACACACACACACACACACACACACACACACACACACACACACACACACGTCGGTGTGTTGTCACGTTGTCGTCGGTGTGTTCACATATAGCTGTGTGTGTTGTCAGTGTTGCTGTATACATATACGTGTGTACGTGTCTGTCAGGGAACTTCATCTCTGCCTGACGCTCAGCCTGACCGTTCAACCCACCGTTCTCTGTCTCTATAGCAACTCGGCGAGCGAGCCGGCTGTTACCTTTCCGTCAGCCCCCCCCCCCCCCGCCCCACCCCACCCCCCCTCTTATTTTTGAGGGGCGCTAGCCCCTCCTACATTCAGATTTTAGCTAGGCTACTGTCCACATAACTTCGTCTTAAACAAACATTACGTCATAGTGCATAGTGTTGATTTTACGTCATGATGATGTACGATGATGTGAGCGCCCCTCACTTCACACTTTTACTCGTGACCTAAAAAAAATGTATCCTGTGACCCAAAAATGTGTCCCGAACCAGTATTTACACTGTGCCCGTCTTCCTCCCTCAGCCGTGCGTGCGTGCGGGGTGGGGGATGGGGATGGGGCGGGGTACTTAAAAGACGTAGGATCACAGTGACTGCTCTGACTGAACTGTGTGAAGTTCTGAAAAACCTGGTGAAAAGAGCAAGAACAGAGAGAGAGAGAAGGAGGGGGGGCAGACAGAGGAAGAGAGACAGAGGGGGAGATGGAGAGGCGGAGAGAGATATATATAGAGGGAGAGAGAGAGAGATAGAAAGAGAGAGGGAGTGAGGGGGAGAGGGAAGGATATCGGACAATGTGTAATCCTTTTTTGGGGGTTTTGTTTCCTGCAAATATTCGTGGGTGTGGAGAGGTCTGAACCCAGGCCGCTGCTGCATGTGAGCTGTGTGTGCAGGAGCGTCAACAGTGCTCCGTGGCAATGGACATTTTCAACACTTCATTCACACCAAAGAGCCACTTCAATAATTCATCACTCAGTCTGCACACAGCTTCTCTCCACAGCAAGCTAATAGTTTTCAACACCCTTTAAAGCCAGCACGTGCACGTACGCAAGTGCGCGCGCAATATATATATTTCAGTGAAACGGAGAAGGCATGAAAACTCGTTTGTTCTGACGGGGAAAAAAGAAAAGACGTAAATGCGACCGAGGTTTTACTTCACACAAAGCAGTGCTATTTTTACACTTTCCACACCACAATGAACATGTCAAAACTGGTTTGATGCAATGCCATGAAAGTGGAGTTTTTTTATTTGTATTTTTTCTTCATATGCTTGAATTTGTGGGAGCACGCTGGAATCTAATATAGCAGCACGTTCTGACCCTAGAGTGACCCTTGATATGGCCAGTCAGCAGCGCGCGGCCTTAGAGGACTGAGCCGGACCCAGCTCGCATGCTCTGGGAGAGTGCATGAGGTCATTGGGTGCCTTGTGTGTGTGTGTGTGTGTGTGTGTGTGTGTGTGTGTATTGCGTGCGTGTGATTTTTCACTGTATAGTGCCAGGGGGGTATACGGGTTTGAAAAGGCTAATTTGGGTTTAAGGGCAGCAGGGTCCTCACCAGGCACAGCTGGCCCACCAAGCTCATAATGGCATTCGTTATGAAACAACCACAGCCTGCCTGGGTGCATATACAGACACGCATGCATGTGTATAAACAACAGACACTCACGTGCACGCCCGCACACATACACAAACACATGTATGTTCTATACCTCTCACACTCACCTGGTGAACTGAAAATAGGAAATATACAAGCTTGTAGATCTGCTATTTTCGCTTTTCTTTGTAGGCTACAACAAAGTACAAGGGCACAGGGTCCTTGCATGCCAGACACACCGCCAAGTCTCATATGCCATTCGTTATAAAATAACCACAGCCTGCCTGAGTGCATACACATACACACACACACACACACACACACACACACACACACACACACACACACACACACACACACACACACACACACACACACACACACACACACACACACACACACACACACACACACACACACACACACACACACACACACACACACACACACACACAAATATGTCGTCTTTAAAGCCACCACTCTGATGTTGCCCTGGCCTTCTCCGACAGCCATGGAATCCATTATTCCCCTCAGTCAGTAATTCTGCACATTAACAGCCATTTTATATTAATTAGTTCCCCTGTATTAGCGGAGGATTATTCTCTTTCTGGGACAGCACTAATGAGCAGCGTTGAGGCGTTCTGCTGCGTGGGAGCAAGCAATGGTGTCAAAAGTAACTAAACATTTACTATTTTTTTTACTCTTCCAATTTCCAATGCTTTTACTTCTACTCAACTATACATCTCAAAGGCAAATATTGTACTTTTATCACTACGATTATTTGAAAACTTTAGATACTATAGTAACTTACTATAACTTTACAGATACTTACATTATAAAACATACAGTGCATTAACCACCTACTGTATATACCTAGAAAATAAATAGCAGATCTACAAGCTAACAACGCATCCCATCACGACGTGCTGTGAGCTAGTAGATCTGCTAATATCAAACATTTCACTACTTTTACCTTTGGAACTTTACGTATGTTTTGATGCCAATACATTTGCACATTTACTCAAGAACATTTTGAACACATGCAGGCACTTGTAACAGCTAGTATTTCTACAATGTGGTATTGCTACTTTTAGTATAGTATTAGAGTATTCCTCTTCCACCACTGAAGCTACATATAGGGACAGAAACCTTCTGTTACTAGAATGTGGGAGACGAGGCAGATGCTGCAAACAGGTTCAAACTGACCCAAACTGGATTTTCTTTTTTTCAGGTGTCAAAGGGATCTTTCTTTTTTTCTTCTTTTTCTTTTCTTTGACTCGTTGTTTCTTGCTTTTAACTGATTGGGAGACCATCCATTTTAACTCTCACTGCTCTCTCTCTCCTGTCTGTGTTGTTGAAACAGTTGCTCCTGATTAGGGTTCCTTCAGTCCTTCAGAGCTTTGAAAACGATGGAGCGGTGTGTGCGCGTGCGTGTGTGTGTGTGTGTGTGTGTGTGTGTGTGTGTGTGTGTGTACGTGCGTGCGTGCGTGCATGCGTGCGTGTGTATAGGGGGTCTACGTATGGAAGCATCAATGACACAAATAGCTTTTCACTCCTCTTTTCCCTTCTCTCTTTCTCTCCCCTCTCTCAACTTCAGACTCCGCTGCTCGCCTGTTTCCAGCCCTCTCTCCATCTGCAGTCTGACCTCTGCTATTCTTCACTATGATTCCTGTGTGTTCAAAGGCGGCAGGATGTCAGTAATTGGAAGGGATGTGATGGAGCGGGGGGCCCCTCCTCGGGGCTGGGAGGCCCCCAGCACTGGAGAGAGGTCAGGGGGAGTCCTGTCTCTACTCTGACATGCTAGGCTTGGACAGCAGCAGCAGCTCTACAGCGGCCCAGCCCCGGCCCCGGCCCAGCCACAACAGGCCTCGGGCAGGCAGCCGCCACGCAGGAGAGGAGCAACGCTATAGGCAGGCATGAAGGCAAGGCAAACTGCTCTGAGTCAAGGATTAGCTCAACCTTTCACAGACAGACACACCACCAGACTCCAGGTACTCTGCTGTGTGATCGGCTGGGCTCACGCACGCACGCACGCACGCACGCACGCACGCACGCACGCACGCAGGCACGCACGCACGCACGCACCCACGCACATCAATGCAGCGCGACTCCTGGATGGAGACAGTTAAGACGGTGGACTGCAGAAAGTGATAAACTTATACAGGACTATATCGCTTTCAGTTCTTCCATCCGCTATATAGCAGGAACCGAGAATTTTGCAGTACAGCTAGGATTCTGTAGTATAAAAAGTGCCGCCGTTGCTGCCTGCCAAGGTTCTATATGCACTAACCGTTAGCTATAGTCGTTCACATTGCCAGATGATCGGAGATCTCAGCCTATCCATCTGCTATTTTCAAAAGAGTTTTTATACATTCGAAAACTCGACAAACGGGACATTGTGCATAATGAGTAGCCCAAGTACTTTAGGTACATGTTGATACTACCAATACTTTTGTACTTTTACTCAAACACATTTTGAATACTGGACTTTTACTTGCAACAGGGTACTTTTACATTGCGGTATCGGTACTTCATACACCACTGGCTGTGTGTAGCTAATGTTTTCCATATCCCTGCATGCCCTCTCTCTGCCCATCCTCCTGTCCTGGCAGGCTGCAGTCTGTCAGCTGTCTGTGATCGGGTTGCTGGGCCGGGGCCTGTGGGTTAGAGACCCACAGGCTCTGTCTCTGTGTGTGTCTCTCTCTCTCTCTCTCTCTCTCTCTCTCAGACACGGCAGAGCGATTAGCACACCTCTTCACACTGGCTTAGACCACAGAGGCGTGGAGAGGGCAGCTTAAGAGGCTGCCTCTAACCACATCAGCTTCAAATAAAGATGTCTGGACTGCGTCAACATCTACCACGAGACCCACCGACCGACCGCCACCAGCGTGTGGGTCTACATCTACACAGAGGGCCAGTCATATACGCACGCAGTCATATACGCATGCATGCACGCACGCACGCACGCACGCACGCACGCACACACACACTCTATGCAGCAGCAACAGTGGTTCAGCAACACTTTGCAGATCGAGACCCGAAACAGAGATTAGATGTTTACCCAACCCTTTGCCCCGGGACCCAACCCAAAGTTACTATGGAATCATGCATTTCCCGTCAGTCAGTCAGTTGGTTGGTTGGTTGGTCACCCCAGCACCCAGTGAGTGACATCACGTGACATCATCAGGGATCATCAATATTGGCCGCCAACTGTACATCTGACCTCAAACCACAAACACAGGGAGCATCAGAGAGCATCTCTCTGCCCTCAGCGTACTGTATAGGCTATGTCATCTCCAGCAGTTTGTTGTGTTTGAGGGTTTTCCCGAGGAGTCGGGGGGGGGGGGGCACCCTGCTGACACATTCTCCCTGGCTATAGCCATAACACGACGGCACCGCAATCCGCCCAAAAAAACACTACCTGGGGGTCTGCCATGTGTGCCATGTGGGATTACCACATGAGCCTGTTAGCTCCCACACCCACCCACCCACCCACACCCACCTTCCTCCCCAAATTACCCCGATACCCAAGGTTGCCATGTCTGCTTGTTATTATTGAGGGGCGCTAACCCCTCCAATGCCTGGCTTTTGAAGATTATACGTCATATATGGCAGCCAAGTCTATAGATTTTAATGTTTGTTTAGGGCACTAAATGACGACTGTAAAACGATATAAATACAGTGGGTAACCTTCAGACGCACCTCCTCAGGAGACTCAGATCTGCACCCATTTGATGTGGCGTTAGGAACCCGTTGCGCTGCAGGGTTCGAACCCACAACCTTAACCTCTAAGCACTGCACTATAGGTGGCCCGAGCTCGTCTCCTAATAATGTCCCTAATTCATGTGTTTTGGTCCACCCCCGCCCATACCAGATTTGCGTTACAAAAAATATATTCAAAATGCTATACTTTTTTGCACGATGGATCTTCTATTTTCAAATAGCCAATGTGTTGTAGTGCTCATATGTATAGCCTAATAGTAAGTCGCTTCCTTTGGGCTTGCTTTCACAGACCTGCATGGGTGCTTATTTCCTCTGGCAAAACCTGGCAACTAATGCCCAACCCCCCTCGCCCTCCGTCAGCCGCCAACGAGGGGGGAGGTGGGGGGGGGGGGGGTGTGGGGGGGACGAGGCTGCATGATGCCGACCACCGTTACCGTCATGGTGACCCGTGTACGTGTGGCCCTCTGGGAGGATGCTCCGTGCTCCCAGACCTACCCCAAGGAGACAAGGCCCCCCCGCGGAGCGCGCCACTGATTTGGCAATTCTCCCAGTACAACATCCCCCCCCCCACCCCCCCCACCCCCATGCCTAATCCCTTCCCACTCCTCCAAATTTCACCCAAATCTGAGTGACTTCTCCTTTCTGTCTGTCTCCTCAAATAAGCAATGCCCATGCTTCATTTGTTGTTGTGTGTGTGTATGTGTGTGTGTGTGTGTGTGTGTGTGTGTGTGTGTGTGTGTGTGTGTGTGGGGGGGGGGGGGGGGGGGGGGGGGCGTTCAAGGACAATGTCTCCGACAATGTCTGCCAAAATCTAAATGCAGCTCATTTTCATACATTTTGTTATGAATCTTCTGCATGTATTTATAGTGCATAATATGCATTATACTCAGGTATATTTAGCTTCACCGATATAATTGATTCTCATGATGATGATAATGCTATAATAAATGCAATGATCGATACTGCGAATAATAACGCTAATATGATGACAATGAATGTTCAGGATGTTCAGGACATAATATTATATTATACAATATATTATAATTATAATAATATCACTTATGTAGCCTGGAGAATATAATGAGAAACCTATTGTGTCAAAATCTTGGATGGACTCGAGGCGAGAAGGCAGCTAGCGTAGTTTGAAAATCTATTTCACGGTTGAGCAGGTGGATTCCAAGTTTCTTGAAGACAGACAGACAGACAGACAGACAGACAGACAGACAGACAGACAGACAGACAGACAGTGTGAGAATGACATTGGAGACAGTCGGAGCTCACTAGTGATGGTTGAATCAGAGTGGGCTAAGGGCTTTCCACTAGCTGCCAGTCTCGGTGAGGAGCACCGCTGTTCCAAGGCCTGCATGCTTCCACTGTCAGTCGACTGTCTTCCAGTCGACATTCAGCGCAGGCTTTGAGGAGCTTCAGAACATCACCAGAGTGCCTGGCTGCTGCGAGGCTCTCCCGTTACCCTGAAATGAACTGTCTCTTGGGGCGCTGGAAAAATCAGCCCTCCATCCCTCCTTCTAGTCTAAAGTCATATCGTGCGTTTCATCTTGATTGTGCACCGCCGGACCAAAACATACGGCTTGAATGGAACCTCCTTTTTGGTCTACCTCTCATTGTCTTCCCCATGAAGAAAGAAAGCCGGCGGGGGGGGAGCGGTGTGGATGACCCGAGATAAGAGGCTACAGTATACGCCACGCTACACCCGCGGCTGAAACGGGAGGAGATCTGACCCAGGGAATCCAGGCCACCCGAGCTGGACACCCGAGCTCTGGGGAGAAAGAGAAACCCTAATCCCAGGGGAGAGTGGCAGAGAGCTGGATGGATGCCGCGGCGGCAGAGACTGTGGCTCCGAGCTATTAGGGGTCTAGGTTACGATCCACCGCAGCCATGAAGGGCTGCCCTGCCAGGCCCGGCCCGCTCCGACACAGACACCGGGGTGAGGTTTCATTTTGGTCAGGATTAACGCGGCTAATAACTGACGGATTGCTCAGGTGTACTGTCTGTCTGCATCACACACACACACACACACGCACACGCACACGCAAACGCACAAACACACACACACACACACACACACACGCACAAACACACACACGCGCGCACACATTGATGAATTTATGAACAGATTGGAGAATTACAGTACATTTCGAGCACAACTCAATACAAAACTGTTAACTGTGGACGACACCATAAAGTACTACACTTTTAGTATATAGTGGAAAAGCAGTTTCCCGGCCTTGTGCGCCGAACTCGAAGACGACGCCTTTTTTGGGAAAGGGGATCTGGTCTGTGGGACTCTCTGTAATGGAGGAACGAAGGAACGCGGGGCCGGCCGGCGCCTGGAGCCCGTCCACTCCTTTGTTATCTCTCCTTTGGCTGTAAAGCAGCCGCTGAGGTGGAAGGAATGTGAGGTATTTTCAGGGTCTGACAGGGGGGGAGGGTGTGTGTGTGTGTGTGTGTGTGTGTGTGTGTGTGTGTGGTTGTGTGTGTGTGCGTGTGTGGTTGTGTGGTTGTGTGTGTGTGGTGGTGGGGGGGTTATCAGACGCACTCACTCACTAGCCATCCACAGCACTGTAAGCAGCGTGAGACCTTGAAACACACATAAAGGAGGCCTTGTTTCCTGCTACACCACCTTCTCTCGCCGTGCAGTGTTGATTTTGACAGCAAATCTTGATTTAGTTTTAGTTGTAGTCTTTTGAGTACAATTCAGTTTTTTGTCAGGTGAAACCTAGCCTCGGAAACCCAGACGTTTTTATTTCCAGGGAGAAAAGAAATAATCCACTTCAATTCGGCATACAGTAGCGCAAACGTAGCTGTACTGCTGATTACTGATCGTCTGCACCTTTTAAATTTTAAATTTAGTTTTGATTTAGTTTTCGTCAGTGAAAAAAGGTAGCCGACCAGCATTTTTCGTCATAATCATGTCCTTACTTCCTCTCTCTGCATGCATGTGTGCAAGTATAGCTTAACCGCTTTCTCAATCCCTCCCCACCCACACACACACACACACACACACACACACACACACACACACACACACACACACACACACACACACACACACACACACACACACACACACACACACTAAAGCTCGCAGTGACTAAATCAGTTGAAAATGGATAATTATATAAATCTTAATTAGTTTCCAGGGATTAAAAAGTGTGCAGATTTAACGAGCAAACAAAAAGCATAAAACTGCTCGGAACCAGGATTATGTTACCACGTGCGTAGGTATGAAATTGGGGTTAATGCCTCGGATGAAACAAAACGGCTTAACGCGTTCCCAAAAACCTTCCTTCCTTGTGCCTTTTTTTGGCACGCGTCTTAACGTGAGGAACTGAAATATAGTTCATATCAAGACATACAGAGAGAGAGAGACAGAGCAGAACAGAATATCCACAATATTATTCAAGATACATATTTCATCTTAAGTCAGCTTTATGGGTCTCTGTACATGTATTAAATAAAAGGTGATGAAGTGCATGTACAGACAGACTGGTGGCAGGTGACTTGGGGGTTTGGGGACGTGGGGAGGGGGTTGGGGAGGTGGTGGGGGGGTGATTCAGTCTTCAATGATAGATAAGGCCTCCTCATTGTCTCCTGGCTGTGCTGCTCTCCCCTCTGTGTTTGTTAATGTCATTAAAGGTGCACTGCAGCATTGAGCGCTCGCTCCCAGCGCTCACATATTAGGTGGCTCATTTGGTTAGCTCATTGAGCTGCTATCAGATTACAGGTCAATGACCTTAATGACCACGCACAGCACCCCCACACGGGCACGCACGCACGCACGCACGCACACACACACGCACGCACGCACGCACGCACGCACGCACGCACGCACGCACGCACGCACGCACACACACACACACACACACACACACACACACACACACACACACACACACACACACACACACACACACACACACACACACACACACACACACACACACACACACACACACACACACACACACACACACACACACACACACACACACACACACACACAGCCATGGGGAAGAGGAGACGGAATGAATGCCAATTGGTCATTAGCATGTTGCTGATGGGGGGGCCAGCACGGTGCAGGGGGGGGTCAGTGATGGGGGGGGGGCGGTCAGTAATGGGGGGGGGTGGTCAGTGATGGGGGGCCAGCCCGGTGCAGGGGGGGGGGGGTTGGGGTTCAGTGATGGGGGGGGGGGCTGGGGGGGGTCAGTAATGGGGGGGCCGGCACAGTGCAGGGGGGTCTGTTAGGGATGGGGGGGCCGGTACGGTGCAGGGGGGCCTGTTAGGGATGGGGGGGCCGGTACGGTGCAGGGGGGTCTGTTAGGTATGGGGGGGCCGGTACGGTGCAGGGGGCCTGTTAGGGATGGGGGGGCCGGTACGGTGCAGGGGGGCCTGTTAGGGATGGGGGGGCCGGTACGGTGCAGGGGGGTCTGTTAGGGATGGGGGGGCCGGTACGGTGCAGGGGGGTCTGGCCGGGCCTGTCAGGGCAGGTCATTAAGAAAACGACGGGTCGGGGAATACACAGACAAGGTTGATTGGTTTCCTGCAGCCGTCAGCAGCACAGCCCCACAGCATCGCCTGACCCTGTGTGCACTACCAGAACAGACCTGCACACACACACACACACAGTGTGTGTGTGTGTGTGTGTGTGTGTGTGTGTGTGTGTGTGTGTGTGTGTGTGTGTGTGTGTGTGTCTGCGTGCGTGCGTGCGTGTGTCCAAAATCCATCCAACAACAACAAATTATTCTTATTATTTCCACGAGGCTGAATCTCATCAGATGGTGGTGTGTGGCTCAAACATTGAACAGATAATGGACTGTTGAAATATGTAATATGAAATAGGCTCAAAGCCATGTAGACTGTACCTAAATTAATCAATGAATGAATCAAGCAATCAATCAATCAATCCACCAACACAATACAGTCATCTACAGTGTAAATGTAATGCCATTTCATGCCATACAAATGGACTGTCTGCAGGGTCCATTTGGTCCCATTATTTTGTACACTTCCTGAGATGCTATCCCAACACGAGCAAAAACAAAAAAACCCTGGGGTTGACCCCGGTTTTCTGCAAAGGTCAGATGTGGGATTGAGTCGGGGGTTGGCCGCTGTAGGCAAGACAGTGTGTGTGTGTGTGTGTGTGTGTGTGTGTGTGTGTGTGTGTGTGTGTGTGTGTGTGTGTGTGTGTGTGTGTGTGTGTGTGTGTGTGTGTGTGTGTGTGTGTGTGTGTGTGTGTGTGTGTGTGTGCGTGCGTGTGTGTGTGTGTGTGTGTGTGTGTGTGTGTGTGTGCACGTGCAGGGGCTGGAATGTTCCAGAGCATCCATCTCTGCTGTCTGTTGTTCTGTGAATGTCAAACCCGGAGGCTCCGACGCCCACCGCCCTCCACCTTCCACCTTCTAAACCCACCCACCCACCCCCACCCACCCCGTCCTGTCACCCCCACCCACCCCGTCCTGTCACCCCCACCCACCCCCACCCCACCCTCAACATCGTGGGCCTTACCTGATGAGCAGGAGGACCACCACAGCCTGTACATGTGCTCCCTAAATGAGCCCTGTAATGTTACTTCAAGTGTCAAAGGAACAAACGCCTATTAATGAGTGTGTCTTTGTGGTGGTGGTGGGGTGGGGTGGGGGGTAGGGGGGGGTTGTATGTATAGGTATGATGGTGGAAGAAAGCGTTACTCCGATGTTGTGGTTTTCATGAAAACCCAGAGAGCCTAAGGACGTGTTTTTCTTTTAGTCAGGTGAAACCTGACCTATATCCTCTATCTCGGTTTGGCTATGACGACTCTATGAGGACCTGTTCGACCTAGTCCTGATTGGCTGGCTTGAGTCTGACCCCATGCCGCCTAAGCCAATGGGATCGAGTCTGACCCCATACTCTGAAACGGCGCCTAAGCAATGGGAGTCTGACCCCATACTCTGAAACGCTGCTGAAACACCTCCAGCCAATCACGTAATAGCGACCTATAGTCATTATTCAATAAATACATATAAATAAATAACCTTAAACCATACAAATGTTACAAGTTTCTGTGAACTACATGAACTATACAAGTTATATAATAAGTCCTTCACAACATAAATAATCAATCACAACAGCACATCTTAACCCCCCCTGCTATCCTGACATGGTCCAGCCCAATCCTCACTGAAACACATCACAGGCAATTGTTAGGCATTCAATCAAACCTCAACAATAGAACTCCACATTATTGCACTTCCCAAACATATTGAATCTATAACCCACATTGCACTTGCCCCTCATGTTTGTTAATCACCAAGCATTTCCCCAGGTGGAACTCGTCGGCCATCTCAGCTAAACAGGAAACGGTATTCAACAATAAAATCCTGACTGCAAAATACAACTGTGCAAGTTAATAAAGTGCCAATATGCTGTGCAGAATAAGTTACAGAGGACCACATTTCAGCCCTGGTGGAAGGGAGGGGTGGAGCTAGTGACAGATCCCCCCCCCCCCCCAGCCTAATGGAAGGTGTAAAAATGCCATTTAGCCTCTGTCTGTCTGTCTGTCTGTCTGTCTGTCTGTCTGTCTGTCTGTCTGTCTGTCTGTCTGTCCGTCTGTCTGTCTGTGCTGATTGACAGCTAGTGTTTGAGTGACAGCTCATGGGTGTGTGTGTGTGGTGGGGGGCTTCAATGACCCCGCCAGCCATTCTCTATGACGGAATGTGGCACATACGCACGCACGCATGCATGCACACACACACACACACACACACACACACACACACACACACACACACACACACACACACACACACAAACATACACGGGTGGGCAAATACAAGTATAGCCTAGTATACTGTATACATTCACACCATTCACAACATACTGCAACGTATATATACAGTCAGGCACACACGCGTGTGTGCGTGCGTACACACACACATACACCCACGCGTGTGGCACGTCCACACAGAGATTGCTAATGCACAATATAATTGCTAATGGGTGTTGCCTTAGGGGTGAAGTGTTGTTAACCTTTGATCAACCCTAGGTCAAACTCTTATGGGCCAGATAGAATTCATTACGCGTCGCCCTCTTCATCATCGTCATCCGACTGGCCAATTTCACACCGATGACAATGACGGAGGGAGGGAAGGAGGGATGGAGGGCGAGAGGCAAAGAGGAGAATGCCTCGAACTGCCAGAAAATACTGCTCGTTTATTTTCTAAATCTTACATATTAGAGCAATTATAGTAATTGACAGTCATTGTGGTGTATGCAGGCCAGCAGACTGTGGTATTTTGTCATCTGTGTACGCTAATGACTCTCATGCTAGCCAGCCAGCAATCAGTCAGCCAGCCAGCTAGCCAGCTAACCAGCCTGCCAACCAGCCAGTCAGCTATTCAGCCAGCCAACCAACCAGCCAGCCAGCCAGTCAGTCAGTCAGTCAGTCAGATAGCTAACCAGACATTCAGCCAGAGAGCCAGTCAGTCAGCTATAGTCACCTAGCACAGCCAGCCAGCCAGCTAGCCAGGCTGTACAGTATATGTTTAGCTCACTGCATGTCTGCCTCAACAGCCGACCAAGCGGCAATTAAGTTGTTAATAGATAGCTTCATAAGGACTGCGACTGGGAGAGATGGGGGGGAGGAAAACCGCAACAGATTTCCAACACTTCTAATTAACAGCGAAGGCAATTAAAGTGTAATTCAGCCCATTTCCCTCTGCAGCTCTCTGTCTCCCACGTCTACACTGTGTTCCTTTCCACAGTAGGGCTGTAAAGGCACTGATGGAAGACGTACTTCATGCTTTACTTAAGAAACAGTATCAATACTGCAAGCAATGTGGATTTATTCTGTTAAGACCTGAAAAATACCTGAATTTAGAAGTGCTCATTATGCAGAAGTGTCTGATTATTATTATTATCATTATTATTATTTTATAGGATATAAAAATCTTTTTAAATTGGCCGGAAATATGAATATGACAGAAGTGGTTAATGTATGTTTTGAAACAATAATTAAAACCTACTAAATAACTGTAGTGGAGTAAAAGTACAAGTGTGTATGTGTGAGTCTGTGTGTGTGCGTGCGTATCAGTCTGTGTGTCTTTGCGTGTGTGTGTGTCTGTGTGTGTGTGTGTGTGTGACATTAGGGCCAAGCAGCATAGCAGGGCCAGGTGAATGATAGCAGCTCTAATTAGCAGGGTGGTGGCTCCTGTGCAGTGGTGCAGGCTCCAGAGACCAGGCGTCTCGTCAGGGAGCTCATGGAACCAGCCTCGCCTCGGTGGGGAGGGCCTTCCCCCCGAAAAACAGCTCTAATTGGCCCGCGCTATTTATAGACAAAGCACCTCTTTCAAGGTTAGTGGGTTAAGTCTGCTCAGCCCTGGTCCTCTGCGGTATACGGGGGACAGGCAGGTTTGGTGCCCCCCCCCCCCCCCCCCCTTCACATGCTCACCTCGCTTACTCTGGAGGCCGGGTAATGTACACGGCAGTATACAGATAACATGACCCGCGCCTGCACACGTACCGTACACGTGTACATGCGGTGTGTGTGTGTGTGTGTGTGTGTGTGTCTGTGTGTGTGTGTGTGTGTGTCTGTGTCTGTGTATGTGTGTGTGTGTGTGTGTGAGTGTGTGTGTGTGTGTGTGTGTGTGTGTGTGTGTGTGTGTGTGTGTGTGTGTGTGTGTGTGTGTGTGTGTGTGTGTGTGTGTGTGTGTGTGTGTGTGTGTGTGTGTGTGTGTGTGTGTGCGCGTGCATGCGTGCATACAGAAGCTCAGAGAAGTGCCAAATACTCCCTCCCCCACCCCACTCACTCACTGTTTATCAGTCAGTCAGTCAGTCAGTCAGTCAGTCGCACGCACGCACGCACGCACGCACGCACGCACGCACGCACGCACACACGCACGCACGCACGCACGCACAGTTGTTCCAACTCTCACACACTCTTAGACCTGCCGGTGACACTTTGTGCTTTGTGAGGAGCAGGAGAGAGTGAGTGAGTGAGTTATAGAGTGAGAGAGTTGCATATAGTGCAGGGTCGAGAGAGAGAGAGAGAGAGAGAGAGAGAGAGAGAGAGAGAGAGAGAGAGAGAGAGAGAGAGATGGATGTGGTTGGAATGTGCAAGGTGAAAGGGGGGGGTGTTGCTCCTGGGTTGAATCCCTCATCGGAGGTGTCTTCATCTCCCGGCCAGCCCTCCCAGAGGCACCGACTGGCTTCTCCATTTCATTAGAGTGTCCGCCTGCTCCCAGGGTTGTGCATTAGGCCTTTAATTTAGTGGATAGCCAGAGGCTGCCTGGCATGGCTGGCTGCTATAGCTCCTCTCCTCTCCTCTACCCGGCTATAGCTCCTCTCCTCTCCTCTACCCGGATCTTCAACAGGCTGCTGGAATCTACCTGGGATCAGCTCAGCTCAGCCATAATGCAAGAGACCCTCACAGCACCACACTGACACCCACAGAGAGAGAGAGAGAGAGAGAGAGAGAGAGAGATATATATAGAAGAGAGAGAATAATAAGAGATACAAAGAAAGTACAGCCAGAGACAGAGAGGAGAGTCGGGCAAGGAACGAAGAGAACAGGATAGAGAGAACTCAGTCAGTCAGTCAGTCTCCATACATCGCTCCATCCATCCATCCATGCGTCTATCTCTAACGTGTGGAGCAGGGTCTTCTCATGGAGTGTGTGACAGTAGAAGTGTGGGGCTGATATGTGGGGGCGAGGAACCTGCGAGATGCCTGGAGCATCTCTGAGAGCCTGGAGACGGCGGAGAGAGAGAGAGAGAGAGAGAGAGAGAGAGAGAGAGAGAGAGACAGAATTGGAGGGACGTCACGTCACTCCAGACATCCATTCATCGTCCTGACAGATGAGGCGGCCTCACAGAGGACACGGCCATGATGTGGGTGGACTTCCAACCCAGTGACAACCGTCTGTGACACGTTATACATCACAAAAAACAAGCACGCACACACACACACACACACACACACACACACACACACGCACACGCACACGCACAAGCACACGCACACGCACCCGCATGTGCATCGGTGTGAAAAAGCGCGTGCGCCCACACAGCGATGGAGGAACACAATTACATCGAACAAAGACCAAAGACAAAAGCCTGAGCGCGACCATCTGACAGCCTTTACATCTCACATTGTTTATCTATCGCCCCCCCCCCCCCTTCATTTTAACCCCCCAGCAGCCTTTACTCTCACATGCACGCACGCACTCATATGCGCGCACGCGCATGCACACACACACACACACACACACACACACACACACACACACCCTCCTCCGCTTGTGTGTCTACGGCTGCCCCCTTGGCCTATAGTGATCAGTGTTGCCAGAATTTTCAGGAGAAATAAGCAACCTGGCTTATGAAAACAAGCGAGCACTTGGGCTATATTTAAAAAAAAAGAAGACGAAAAGTCATCTTAAAATAATATTGAATAAAGAAAAAAACCTTTGGGAACATTTATTTACACAAATATAAATGTGGGGATCCTTGCCATGTAAACAACATTAGACAGCAAGCCCAAATAAGCAACTATACTTCAGAAAGAAGCCCCCACAAAAAACGCAACCCCGCAACTACCAATATTTACAAAGAAACAAGCCCAAAGTCGCTTAACAAGCAGAACTGGCAACAACACTGACAACTGCCCCTGATATTTGCTATTTATTTGGGCTGGGGTGGGGTGGGGGGCTGGGCTTGGGGTTTCAGGGGGGAGGGGGTGGCTGGGTTTTGGGGTTCCGTGGGGGTGGGGGGGGGAGGCTCTCCTTTTGTTTCCTGTTACAACATGCGTTTCATGGGGAGGTCTGGCTTCTGACCCGGCAGAGCGCACACTGCGCCCGGGCTCAGAGCTCCAAGGGAACAGCCCATCTGTGGCATCCATCAGGGCTGTGGCCCCCCGCTGAGCTACTGTCAGAGCCCGGACCCCCACACCCCATCGCAGGGAGGGCTGTGTGTGTGTGTGTGTGTGTGTGTGTACGGGGAGGGGGCTTCAGGGGCAACAACAGAGAAGGACAGAGGAAGAAGTGGAGGGGGTGTGGAAAGTGTGTACATACGTGCGTGTGTGTGTGTGCGCGCGTGCGTGCGTTGAGAGTAATTGGAGCAGGGAGCCCAGCATAAACATAGAAACATATGGAGCTTAAAGTTGTATTGTGGTGGAGAGAGAGCAAGGTGGAATGTCATTCCAACTAATTACAGAATTCAATAGAACCAATCATGGTCAATTCAGTTGCCCCAGTGAGTGTCATGATAGTTTAATTATATCATACGCTCTAAAAGTGTTTGTTTATTTCCCCCCTCATAATCAACCATTTTTGATTCAATATAACAAATTCAACCTGCTGGCTATGGCGACGTGCGGCATGGAGCAACATTTAACAATAACGTCCAAAGACAATTTGCTATTCTCATATTCCATAATGACAAAAAAAATATGAAGTCATTGTTTAGACAGTAAGAGTTCAAGACGTAACAATAACAGCCAAGTTCTGTTTGAAAGGTCATCGTGAAAGGTCACCGTTCACACCTCGACGCCAGTGGCGATCAACCTTTTCAGGCTGTGACCCCCTCCCAATCAGGGGTCATCACCATGTTGGCTTGTGGTGGGCATACAAAATGAGTAGACAAATACAGAGCCGTAGCCCTAAATGACTATTACAGGTCTGTATGTCAGAGAGTGTACGAATGGAGTTCCATATGTATACTCTCCGAGTTATGGGGGTTCTTGAAAATAGAACTGCTGTCCCAGTGGATTCTTAAAGGAGCATTCAGTGATTTGGAGAAAAAAAAACCCGGTCCGCCCCGGTAACAAGATGTGCACGTGCACACGCTCTACAGTGGGGGGAAGTGCAACAGGCCTACAGCACGTGCACCAAGGCCCGCCCCCACTCGATCATGATTGGAGGAAGGCCCCTCTTATCCTGATTGGATGAAGGCTTTCTCACCCACCACCAAAACTGAAACTATAGGGGTTTTTTTTACCCCAGGGGCTCACTGGGGAAAGGGAGGAACTCATTATATGGTCAGCACACTATAGTAGGGAGGATTATTTAAAAAAAAGGGGAAAAAATCTAGAATTGGCCACGGACGAGGCCAGGTCTGGCCACGGATACATTTGTCCGTGTACGCATATATTGATGACCCCTGACCCCAAATAATCATATTAGAACTGGGGACCCTCCACCCTGGTAATAATAATAATCATATTAGAACTGGGGACCCTCCACCCTGGTAATAATAATAATCATATTAGAACTGGGGACCCTCCACCCTGGTAATAATAATAATCATATTAGAACTGGGGACCCTCCACCATGGTAATAATAATAATCATATTAGAACTGGGGACCCTCCACCCTGGTAATAATAATAATCATATTAGAACTGGGGACCCTCCACCCTGGTAAGCACTTGAGGAGTTGAGGCATTGCATTTTGTTCGACTCGGCTCCACTGATGAATATTGTGAAAATAACCAAACTACAACTGTTAGCGATACGGCCCGGTCTACAACTGTTATGCCTGTTACACTCGCACAACTCTATTCGGAAACATTAGTCAACTGACAGATGGAACCGTCGTCACCAAAGTAGAAGTGCAAAATGATGTGAAATAAGAAGTTGCACATGGCTCAGACCTGAAGCCTGCACGTCCAAGTCGAAGCAAAGTCATGCCGTTCAACACTTCACATGTGTTTTCCATTTCCGCCTCATGGGAACCTATTGATTGTCTTTATGCTACAAGTTCCATACGCCTGTTCTCAACGTTTGCTGACAAGTCCTGTCTGCGAGACGGGGGGAAGATTGAAGGCAAGAGAAACACCCAAAGTGTGCGTCAGTGCTGTTGACAAACCAAACACGTCACTTTTCATTTTACATCTCAGCCCGATCTAAACGTTCACATTGTCATCTGAACTGGGTAAAGATGTGTAGTAACTGTATATGCCAAATGAAGAAAAAACACATGTTATTGTTGTAATACATCACAATTCACAAACAGCCTAATAGGAACCATCTTAGTCAACCCATTATCATTTCACAACAGAACAGTGTTTTCTTTTACTTAGGTAAAAGGATCAATACTGCAATTAAAACACACTGAAAAAGTCTAATCAAAAAGTAAAAGTACAAAAGTGTTGGCATCAAAATATACTTACAGCACCAAAAGTCAAAGTAGTGATTATGCAGAATGTCTAAAATGTATTAAACGAAAATTGAATTATTTTGACGCATTGTGCCACTTTGGCTATTTCCACTTCCTGGAACTATAGCTATCCTGCTTTTTCCCTACGGCTCCCCCTGTGAGCAAACCTTATCAACAGAAAATGAATGACCATATTCAACTATACAAAACTTTTTTTTCTTTTCTGTATACTACATTACAATATATTCCCTTGTTAGTAGTAACTATAGTGTAAAGTTTTCAAATAATTGTACAGGAGTAAAAGTACAATTTTGCCTCTGAGATGTTGTGGAGTATACTGTAGAAGTAAAAGTATTGGGAATTGGTAATACTCAAGTAAACGAATACCTAAAAGTTTTACTTAATTTACAAGCCTTTCACCTACAGTACGTAGTCGAGAACTGTTTAGATGTTGCAGTCCTCCTTCATAAACAAAAAACAAGATGAAAACTGTTTTTTCTAAACCACAACGAAGCAGAATAACTTTTAGTGTGTTTCCACATAAAGGAATGTGACTCACAAGGAAACATTTTAACATGCAACAGAAAAGAAAAGAAAGGAAAGGAAAGGAAAGGAAAGGAAAAGAAAAGAAAAGAAAAGAAAAGAAAAGAAAAGAAAAGAAAAGAAAAGAAAAGAAAAGAAAAGAAAAGAAAAGAAAGAAAATAAAAGAAAAGAAAAGAAAACAAAATAAGTCTAAAATAAAGAGATATTGGGATAGAAGTTGGCGCGTTGACGTCCATACAATAAAATACACACATTGTTCCAAGGAACCTGACTGATTGAAGCAAGATGTAAGGTAGAATATTTGCGGAACATATAAAGATCCATGAGTCGGGGGATCTGTTGGATTGGACGCTGTAACGCAGCTTAAAGCACTATGCTGTGTAGAATACACGGTCCCTGGGGAAACCATGTTTTTGTGCATACCCCCACTGTGCGCGAAACACTTGACACACACACAGGCCCAAATGGACACAGATGAAACAACTGTTTGCTTCGCAGACGGCATACCAGAGACCCGAGGCTTCATTCTCCCCTTCCCCCTTTTCTCCTTTTCTAGGAACTATACCAGGAGCAGCGCAGGTAAGAATCTGTTGCAGGTGGAACTGAAAGACACCAGATGTTGCCTCCGCACCGCCTCCTCCACTCCATCATTCTCCGCAGCAACCAAGACTTTTCTTAGAAGCCGCAATACGTCGTTGCAAGACCGTGTTGCACACCAGACGTATATAGGCAATGGTGCAGACGTACAAGCTCACGACGTGTTGACACCAGCAGGTGTCGTGAGCTTGTGGATCTGCTGTGTTCGGGGCGTACAGTGAAGTATAAATTAAGCATTATGTGCATACTGCACGTATACCGGAGGCACCGCAGACACGCGAAGAAGGGGGAAAAAGTGGATTTGGTTTGAAGGTCAGTTTAAATAAAAATACTTCAGCAAGTATGACAGGCAGGGTGCGCTCTGGATAAATGCAGCGCTCTCATGCCAGCTCGCCGAGGCTGATTGATTGACTTGTAAGGTGTCACGGGCAGGGCTGGGGAGGCGCGCAGAGATGGATAGGAGGATATGGCTACTGTGGGGCTGGAAGAGGAGACGTATATATGAATACAGTCAATGTGCAGTGTGCAGGGAGGGGGGACTTTGGAAATGGGCACGCACACACGCTCACACACACAAACACACACACGCTCACACACACAAACACACACACGCTCACACACACAAACACACACACGCTCACACACACAAACACACATAAGCACACTACACGCACGCATGCCATGCATGCACGCACACAGCTGGCCAACTCTGGCCTGGTTCTGGTCAGTTGCCCGTGGGCCGCGGCGGGCGCAGGAGTCAGCTGTCAGGGCCTGTGACGGATTGATACGGACACCCCCACCCCCGTCTTCTTATCCCCACTCCCCCCCCCCACGTACCCCCAGCCTCCACCTCCATCCCTCAAATGCCCCCACCCCTCTTCAGCCAGCCAGCCAGCAGCAGCCGGCCAGCCCATGCATGCCTGGTGGGCATATTGGAGAGAGGAGACACTTCACAAAATAAGGGCTAGGGGTGGAGAGTAGAGGAGGGGGTAGCTGTATGCGTAAATGTGCGCGCGCGTGTGTCTGTGAGAGCGCGGGGGTCTCAGCTTCCATCTTTGACCGTGGCACTGCATGTTGACTGTTGACGGGAGCAGAGCCTTCCTGTCACCCTCTCACTCAGCTGGGTTCATATGTGTTGTAGCAGTGTGCTATCCTGTGTTAGCTGCTGGGGCTGTAGCAGTGTGCTAGCCTGTGTTAGCTGCTGGGGCTGTAGCAGTGTTCTAGCCTGTGTTAGCTGCTGGGGCTGTAGCAGTGTGCTAGCCTGTGTTAGATGCTGGGGCTGTAGCAGTGGTTTCCTCTCAGTCTATCTATCTGTGGTTTCATCTGGCCCGCTGACAGGAGCCTGCTGCTGGAGGTTCCCTCTCTGCGCCTGTTGTGCCTCCTGTCCAGTGTTTAGGCTAGATATCTTACTTCACGTCTCCCCAGCCAGGCCCCTATAGTAGGAGCTACGTCTCTGTCGGCCAGAAACCTCTCCATATATGCTTTTGTGTTGCTTTTTTCTCCCCTGTAAATTAACGCCCTTCTTGATCATACTACAGTGTCACACAAAATTAGGTTATTGAAATGTTGTCCCATTTAAAAAAAAAAAAAACAATGTTCCGCTAAAATGTATATTATATTTTGATATCGATACCGGTTGCATTTTAAGGCCAACATTGGCCGATATGATGACAGATTAATTGCTCATCCCTGAAGAGTAGTACAGATCCTTTGGATGCTTTTGTGCCACACTGTATGCGATAACAAAATATGGAGTTAGGAGGTTTCTGCCGGAAAGACAGCGAGGATAAATGATGGTGCTTTAGACCTGCAGTTTCTGAAGCATCTCAAGTCAACTTTTAGAATCACCCACTGGGAAGAAGTGCTCCCAGTTTAATATCTTTCTGGAGCTGATTCCAGGGCCACGGAGCGTGAAACCTAAGAGCCATCTGATCTTTTTTATTTTTCCAAATTCTGCCGATGCACGAGGGACCGTAAAATGTGGCAGATTCTGGGAGCAGAGGTTAGAGGTATTTATTTATATACTTCTATGTTAAAAGTATTTTGGAAACCATCGGAAAACAAAACGGAACTTTAAGGTATTAAATCGTATGGTGATCGTATTATTATTTATTATATTTCAAATAGAGCTACATGTCATAAATAATGCCCATCTCGTTGAATCTAGCCACCAATTCACTCTCTCCCTTTATGTACTTACAGTAGGCTACTAGTTATATTTGACCCACTGTGTTCGCTCTCTGTCGCTCTCTTTGTCTCTGTCTCTCTCTCTCTGTCGCTCTCTGTCTCTCTCTCTCTCTCTCTCTCTCTCTACCCCTCTCCCCCCTCTCTCTCTCCCCCTATCTCTCTCTGACCAGTATTGAGGTGTAATTGAAGGAGCGGTCTTCACATGGCCTGCAGGCATGGAGGGGACATTGTGTGCGCTGTGGCGGCAAATTACTCTCCTTGGCCCTCCAAGCACATAGCTTCACTTCTCTCCTCCTCCTCCTCCTCCTCCTCCTCCTCCAAGCACATAGCTTCACTTCCCTCCTCCTCCTCCTCCTCCTCCAAACCCATAGCTTCACTTCTCTCCTCCTCCTCCTTCTCCTCCTCCTAGCACATAGCTTCACTTCTCTTCTCCTCCTCCTCCTCCTCCTCCAAACCCATAGCTTCACTTCTCTCCTCCTCCTCCTCCTCCTCCAAACCCATAGCTTCACTTCTCTCCTCCTCCTCCTCCTCCTTCTCCTCCTTCTCCTCCTCCTAGCACATAGCTTCACTTCTCTTCTCCTCCTCCTCCTCCTCCAAACCCATAGCTTCACTTCTCTCCTCCTCCTCCTCCTCCTCCTCCTCCTCCTCCAAACCCATAGCTTCACTTCTCTCCTCCTCCTCCTCCTCCTCCTCCTCCTCCAAACCCATAGCTTCACTTCTCTCCTCCTCCTCCTTCTCCTTCTCCTCCTAGCACATAGCTTCACTTCTCTCCTCCTCCTCCTCCTCTTCCTCCTCCAAACGCATGGCTTCACTTCTCCTTCACCTACTCCTGCACTTTTTTCTCAGTCACCCCTCACCACTGCTCATGTCAATCATGGCCTTTAAAAAAAGTTTTTCATTTTCTGTCATAGTTTTAGTCGACGAAATCAACACTGGCACACACACACACACACAATTGCGCTGCATGCAGCTGTGCCTTCTTTTTGATCAGTTGATTCATTCCACTTACTCCAGTGTGTGTTTTGTCTGCAAGATTTTAGAAGATTTATTTTGAAAGTAATTGACCATAATTCACACAGCAAGCCATCCCCATTCCTCATTCAGTAGTGGCAGTGCTTCCTCGGATGGTATGCAGTGAGTGAAGAGAGACAGGATGAGAGAGGAAGAGCTATAGGGATGACATGGCTGGGTCAGATGAGGTGACGTTGCGTGCACTGCGCGCGGAGGACACTTTAGCCCAGTGGTTCTCAAAGTGGGGTCGAGGGACCCTCAGGTTTCCATGAGGGTCCTGAATGGAGCCTTACTGTAACTCTGAATTCATATCAAGCACAATAACGATATAAAACTAGGTTGATAATTAATTGTTGCATGTAATATGGTCTGGGGCTACTACGAGAGTGAGAATAGTCTCTCGGGTAGCGTATCTCTAGCACACCACTGGGGTACGACTGTCTATCTATGATCTAGGATCTATACGAACACAATAAGCTCTATGCATAGCAGCCATTTTGGAAATAACTCTTCCTATATACTTCTGGGCCTCTTCCGACTTCCTTCACAGGGGGAGGGGGGGGGGGGGGGGGGGCAGATTTGCATTCCGATGAACCGCCATTCCGACTATACGTGGCTTCCACATGCGGTTAGGACTGTTAGGGACAGGGTTAGTAATGCGGCGAGTGGGAATGGCAATGCGTCAGAATAATGCGCTTCGGAATGTCGGTGTGTTACCCCTTCACAGGTGTTACCGATGATACTAATTATTGTACCATTTAGTGTACAGTGGTTCTCAAACATTTTACGGTAATTTCAAGGACCCCCAGAACTCTGAGAGTGTACAGGTTTGTCAGTTACACACCCGTATAGGCGCCATTTGGAACCCACTCAAGGACACTTTTAGAGCCACATGGTGTAGCAAAGTGTTTCCAGTGAGCCAACATGCACAGTACACCATCAGTATCCTGACTGACTCTGTTTGACCAGAAAGGAACAGAGCCTTAATTAGTATCCTCGGTAACACCTTGGTGGCACCTTGTAGCAGGGAGTGTTGGGCGGGAAGACGAAGGCTCTACGTTCTCCTCACCTTGTAGCAGGGAGTGTTGGGCGGGAAGACGAACGCTCTACGTTCTCCTCACCTTGTAGCAGGGAGTGTTGGGCGGGAAGACGAAGGCTCTACGTTCTCCTCACCTTGTAGCAGGGAGTGTTGGGCGGGAAGACGAAGGCTCTACGTTCTCCTCACCTTTTAGCAGGGAGTGTTGGGCGGGAAGACGAAAGCTCGATGCGTCCTAAATAATTGGTCCTGTACTGCATGGTGGGATGCTTCAGCACTGGTTGTGCAACATGAATTGAGGATAACTAGAGAACTTGAGAAAGAGCGGCTGTGAACACATACGCGAGCACAAACACACGCACGCACGCAGGCACACACACACACACGAACACACACACACACACACACACACACACACACACACACACACACACACACACACACACACACACACACACACACACACACACAGATTAGAAGTGACAGTGGCACCATGAAAATGGATGGATAGTCTCCACTCCTAGAGAGTGGGACTTAAACTGCCTGCCTGGAAAGTGGCACACATGTGCGTGCGTGCGTGCACACACACACACACAGACACAGACACACACACACACACACACACACACACACACACACACACATACACACACACACACACACACACGAAGCAGGAATGAGGGATAGCGTGAGAAGAGCAGACCTGAGAGAGTTGAGAAGAGAAGAGGAGAGAGAGAGAGTGGTATTCGGTCCGAGACGGAGTCGAGCATGCTTCATTAAGTGAGGAAGTAATCCTGGCTAATTAAGCCTCTCCATGACAGGCCTGTCAGGGATGACTGATCCTTCAAATGGCACCTCCTCCTCCTGATTGACAGGCAGCCGGCGCTCGCCGCTTTGAAGGTGAAAACTTTCTTACATATTCTCACTGCACATCTCTTATCCCCCGATTCAAAGTGTTTTTCTTTGTTTTATTGTATCTTATTATTATAATTTTTTTAGGGAAACTGAGGATGCGCGTGCATGTGCGTGCATGCGTGCGTATGCGTGCGTATGCGTGTGTGGGTGAGAGAGCAAAAGACAGAGGAGATATGTGTGTATATTCCTGTATATGTGCATCTCTGCATAGATGTTTGTGTCCTCCGTGACTGTGTGCTTGGGTATATGCATTCTTGCATATAGTTATTTCCACGCACGTATTAATATGTGTGTGCAT
Organism: Protomyctophum bolini; assembly: GCF_963924005.1. Lineage (NCBI taxonomy): Eukaryota > Metazoa > Chordata > Actinopteri > Myctophiformes > Myctophidae > Protomyctophum > Protomyctophum bolini. The sequence continues at coordinate 36,427,933 of NC_137867.1, read as the reverse complement.
GTGCATGTGCATGTGTGCGTGCACGCATGCATGTGTGATGTGTACTGTACGTGCCTTTTTTTCTGTGTGTGCGAGGGTGGATCAATCTGTATTTGTGTCTCTGTATGTATGCACCTACAGTATAGGTGAGTGGAAGAGTGCGTGTGTGCGCGCACACACACACACACTCAGACACGTGTGTACCGTATACATATATCTGTTTGTTTGTGCATAGTAATTGCTGCTCTACCTGCACATATACACTGGAGGGAACACGTATATACTATGGATGCAAGGTGCAGCAGGCCATTGATTGCCCGACTAATTAATCAGCTGCACTGATGTGTCTCCAATCTCCATGCAGGAGTGGCGGGGGGCGGGGCTATCGAGTGGAGGGCTATGCTGTCTGGCACACACCGTCCTCCATGAGGCCATAATGATTCCAGCGCCCGCAGGGTCAAGACCTTCCCCTCACATGCCCTCTAGCACTGACCACACTACACACTGTCATATCACATATCGTTGCAGGTCGGGGTGGAGACCTCATATGTCCATTCCGTATAGCTTCTAAACACATTATTTTATACTTAGCTATTCAGAAAAATAAAGGGAAGCTCCGCACACTCAGATCTGCGCACAATCAATGTATTTATTTTAGCAAGCTTTCGGTCTACTGACCTTCTTCAGGCATACTTTAGCTTTTGAAAAATAGCAGATATACAAGCTTGTAGCGTGGTCCCGAGTGCTGCGGCCACAAGCTTGTAGATCTGCTTTGAATATATATATTCTTTCACAGCAAATGTTTTTAACTCATTATCTTTGCATCTGTGGGGGTCCCTGGAACAATATATTTTCAGATGGGGATCTGCGACAACAAATACATATAATTTTTGGGGTCCTTGACATGATATAGTTTGAGAACCACTGATATAGAAACATGGGTTTTTCAGAAAACTGTCGTGAAGACATCTACACGTTTTGTAGAATCTGGTCTCAAGTCTCAATGAGTGAAAATAGCCAAACAGATCACAGTATGTCTGCTATTTCCACTGCCTTTGTGCGACACACTTGTATGATGAAGTAAGGCGTTCATTTATGGAAAAATAATCACACTTCCAGACCCCCAGGAACGCCGCCCGCCTCCGGCGAGCCGACACGTGTCCGAAACGGTGGAGAATTGACAGAGTTACCGTGTTGCAGCTTTCCGTGCTCAGACACGTACACATACGTACACAGACGTTGATAATCAAAGCCTTCCTCCTCCATGGGGTGATGGACATATCTCACGCGGTCTAGCGGGTCAATGAATTGATCCGGTCGATAGAACAATCCGAACGGGGATCAGATTTTGCCCGCGGGGCTGCTGAGCGGCTGGCTATATATTTTGGGGAGCGTTGCCATGCGATCCGTTTTGAAACGCCGCGCGGCTCTGGAGCCGCGTGGCCGCGCACCGCCGCGGCAGATCAAAGACAGTCGTAAATCTCTCTGTCAACGGGTCCAAGTCTATAATACTTCAAAGATATATACACAATCTAAGAAGCTCCCGACGCGTTGTGATGTGTGCTATTTTTGAAATGTTCTTTGAATTTCGGAGAAACTTTGTAAAATGTTGAGAACCAATTGGTCTATAACCGGCAATACTTAGTGTGAAGTATACATTTACGATTTTGAGTAATTTTTTCTTCAGTATATACAATTTTCAATACTTTCAGAGGAGAATATTGTACTTTTACTCCACTACAATTATATGAAAATTATATGAAAAAGTTACTAGTTAATTTGTAGATCTTGATTATTATTACAAAACACACTAACCACTTCAGCTCTATATATATTTCAGCCATTTGAAAATAGCAGATCTACAAGTAGATCTTCTACTTTCAAAAGATTTGTGATACATTTTGAACTTGTGAAACGGGACATTCTGCACTACTTTTACTTTTGGTACATTTTGGCGCTAATATTACTTTTGTACATTTTGAAAACAAGACTTCTACTTGTAACAGAGTATTATTTATACGTTGCAGTATTGATACTTTTACTAAGCCAGCAGCGTTGGTGGTGAAAGCAAACAAACATGTCCTAAGTAAAACATGCCAGTACTTATAATTTAGCTATTGAAAAATAGCAGATCTACAAGCTCATAGCGCGCCACCGATTGGTGCGCTACGAGCTTGTAGGTCTGCTATTTTTGAAATATCGTGAAAATATTTATTTCAGAAAACTGGAGGATTTAGAAGAAGTTTTTAAAATTTTGAGGTCAGGTCAAAATGGGTTAAACAGTTAAGCCATTTAGACCTGAGAACAGATTCTACAAATGTCTAAAAACCCTATGTTTCTGTCAGTGATTCTCAAACTATATCATGTGAAGGATGGCCCCAAGAATTATATGTAATTAGCCGCCGACCCCCATCTGAAAATATGTTGTTCCAGGGAGCCCGCCATGCAGAAGCAACGATATTAATTAAAAACGTTCGCTCTGAAAGAATATATACTCAAAGATTTGCGCCACATTTCCACGATTGATCCAAAATGGACCCCTTTTGGTGTTTTAAACATTATGTTATAATTTAGCTATTGAAAAATAGCAGATCTACAAGCCCGAGTGGCGCGCTCCGAGCTTGTAGGTCTGCTATTTTTGAAAAATCGTGAAAATTATTATTATTTCAGAAAACTGGAGGATTTAGAAGATTTTTTTTTAATTTCGAGGTCAGGCCTATAAATGCTTTAAAACACCAAAAGGGGTTCCCGGCAGGACATTCTTCACGGAGGAGGAGCAACCTGAGAGGAAACCAGAGAGAGGACAAGGCCACAGTATCTGACCCAGACGCCCAGACAGGCCTGACATTGAGCCTCGCCCATGAGGCTCAGAGCAGCCCCGGCCTGTCCCTAGACAGTAGAGTGGGACCTGTGGGTCGTAAACATGCCTATAAAAGTCCTGTTTGCATTGCAGCAGAGGGCATGGGGGGGTGCTCTGGGCTCGACCCCAGGGCCCTCATGCACGGGAGCGAGCGCGCGCTCTGCATGGGACGGACGATGGGACTATCTTGGGGCCCTGGCTGTGTGTGTGACATTCACCACGGGTGTTTATGAGCGTCCGTGTGTGTGTTTATGTGTTTGTGCATATTTAGAAGACACGGTACGGTCAGGGGTGTAAAGTAACTAAGTACATTTACTGCGGGTGTGGATCGATGTGTATTTCTGTCCATCTGTGTGTGTGTGTGTGTGTGTGTGTGTGTGTACATGTGTGTGTGTGTGTGTGTGTGTGTGTGTGTGTGTGTGTGTGCGTGCGCGCGTGTGCGCGTGCGCGTGCATGCGAGTGTCCATCTCCCTTCACCAAGCTCCATGGGAGATGTTTAATGGCTGGCTGCATTAACACAGCCAGCCTCTAATAGCCTCCTTCACACTTTTTTCCTCTTCTCCTCAGAGTGCCAGCGACTCATGAAATAGATGATTTAACAGCCAGGAGCCTCTCCATCATCACACGCAGAGTGTCTCTCCTCTCTCACCACACCAGCCTACGGGATACAGCTAGGGACACACTGAGCCAAACGTCCAGAGATTTCCATCCATAAATAATTATGGCGTTTGCTTTAACCTGTGCAATTTACAATCGAGGCATTTAGCAGATGCTCTTAATCCAGAGTGACTTGTCTTACAATAAGCAAGAACAACACATGGTACAAGTAATCAAACGCAATAGTCAACTAGGATCCTAAGTAAACTAAGTTATCATCCGTCTAACAGTAGAATATCCGTACGTTGAAACTATACACACTACAGAATGCCAGATAAATAATGACCTGGCATCTGGCTACATAACATGCCATCTAAATTACATATTCTAGCCTTTTCATAAGCCTGTAAGGTTATCGAGGCTATATGGCAAGTGCTGCGAGCTAAAGTGAAGTCTGAATATTCAGATTACGGTGGAAGATTGGGAGTGAGTCTGCAGTTCTGATTGCAATGGAGATTCTCCTTATCAAGTGGATTTCAAACCTTTTCATGTCAAGGACCCCCACATTGACACATTTGGCCGTGGACCCCCATCTGAAAACATGTTGTTCCAGGGACCCTCCCAGAAGCAAAGATTTGAGTTAAAAACGTTCGCTCTGAAAGAATATATATTCAAAGATTTGCGCCACATTTTCACGATTTTTCAAAAATAGCAGATCTACAAGCTTGTAGTGCGGCACTTGGTGCTGCGCTATGAGCTTGTAGATCTGCTATTTTTCAATAGCTAAAGTATAACATAATGCTTAAAACACCAAAAGGGGTTCCCGCCCATAGTCGTTTTGCTGCAATGGGGACCATTGGTTTTAAAACCTTTACCCTGCATGTCCTCCTCAGTGACATGTAAACATACAGCCATGAAGGAAGTGTTGGCATGTACAGTAATTATCAGTTAGACGTCGTCACCACTGCCTGTCTCTGTACCTGCTCCCATCTGTCTCTCACATTGCTCCGTAATCCACAGTGTCATTGTTAATTCCTCGCGTCAATTATGCTTGTATCACCAGTCAATCAAAGATTGCAATTTGACGTAGCGTTCCTTGGGCGTGTTAGGCAACACAAAGCAATGGGCAATGTACTGTATAGAGACCGTACCGTATGGAGCATAGCAGTGGGTTTCTGAACCCACTGAAAGATAGGCCATTAGACATTTACAAAAATATTTATATTAATTATTTTAATCCTACAATAAAGCCTCCAGGATCCTGGTGAGTCACCAATGGTAAAAAACCAAACAAAACAATCCCTGGAATTAAACATGTTTAGATGGGGTCCCGCGGTCAAATACATCATTAATTCGGGGGTCTTTGACATGAACACATTTGGGGGGGGTATACAGTAGGAAGCCCATGCAGCTGGCAGTGGGCTTGGATGTCACGCTATACCAGGGGCGGCTGACCCCCCCCCCCCCCCCCCCCCCCCCCCCCACCACCACCACCACCCATTCAATCCCTATAAGCTTCATCGCTCCCTGCTGTAATCCGCCGTCGCTCCCTCGGGTGGCTGTGCTGGTGTTAAAGCATTAAGACTCGGGCAGTTAAAGTTTACAGAGCGCCATAAAGAGACACACACACACACACACACATGAGCCAGCTCTCTAAAGATAACGCTAAACACACACAGTGATTACAGTGTGCGCTCGCTCAGCGGCCTGGAACCATGGCGGCCAGCCGCCGCCACCACCACCACAGTGGAAGATGCACCCATCACATGTTCCTCCTATACGCTTGTCTGCCTGCCGTGGTTTTTTAGAAGCTTGAAAGCAAAAGCAGGAGGAAAATTTTGACCTGACATCGAAGAAGAAAAAAAAGTCTTCACGTCAATTCTCTGAAATACCTATGTTTCTATATCAGTGGTGCTCAATATTTAATGTCAAGGACCCACATCATTTTATGAATTTTCCCTCCGACCCCTATCTGAAAATATGTTGTTCCAGGGACACCCCCCATGATGCAAAGATTTGAGTAAAACTTTTGCTCTGAAAGAATATATTTTCAAAGATTTGCACCACGATTTTTCAAAAATAGCAGACGCCATACAAGCTCGTCTATGAGCTTGTAGATCTGCTATTTTTCAATAGCTAAAGTATAACATGATGATTAAAACACCAAAAGGTGTTCCCGCCCAAAAAACTCAAAACTAAAACATAAAGTTCCCCATAACACACACAGGGTGTGTGTTACTTCTCTCACACTGTAGTGCAGTCAACGACAGGATTTTACTGTGTAGCCTGCCTATATATATATATATATGTGTGTGTGTGTGTGTGTGTGTGTGTGTGTGTGTGTGTGTGTGTACGTGCACTCTTTTTGTTGCTGTGCGCGAGCACACATGCGTGTGCATGCATCCACCCACATAATATGCGTGTGTATGCGTCTAAAGCATAACTATAGCGGCCACTTAGTTTCCATGCGCTGACTGGGCTAGATTTTATGAACATGTCATCGTCATGCTAATTATTTTCCAACTCATGGGGGAGCAGTGAAACTACCACAGTGCCTAATGCACAGTGAACGCTCCATCACAAGGCCGACAATGACCATTATAATGACAATCTAAAATAGGTTTAAACTTCCTGCAGAGGACAGAGGGACACGGAACGCTGTAATGGTCAAATCTATGGCCCTCAGGAGGGTCCTGCGGCTGCTTTCCACACAGTGAGAACCCTCGCTGTTAACCTAACTCGGATGGACCTGAATGCACTCGGCAGGCTCCCCATGCAGCGAGGCGGCCTTGTGCAGCACGCGAGCGTGCGTGTGTGTGTGTGTGTGTGAGAGTGAGAGATTGAGACAGAGAAAGAGAAAGAGAGAGAGAGAGAGAGTGCCTGTGTGTGTGTTTGAGAGAACAGAGACAGTGTGTGTGCGTGCGTGTGCGCGTGTGTGTGTGTGTGTGTTTGAGAGAACAGAGACAGTATGTGTGCGTGTGTGTGTGTGTGTGTGTGTGTGTGTGTGTGTGTGTGTTTGAGAGAACAGAGACAGTATGTGTGCGTGTGTGTGTGTGTGTGTGTGTGTGTGTGTGTGTGTGTGTGTGTGTGTGTGTGTGTGTGTTTGAGAGAACAGAGACAGTATGTGTGCGTGTGCGTGTGCATCGCAGTACGTAAGAGTCACAGAGCACACGGGGCCATTTTTAACCACAGTCACAAGACGCCAGTGTTGGGTTTGTGCAGAGATGAGCTCCTTCTCCAGGAATAGCTCCGTCAGAGGAGAGGAGAGGCCGTGCCGCTAGCCCAGGCCAGGCCCCCACCATGCATGCAGAGACCCTGGCCTGCGTTCCACTTGGCAGACACACAGTTGTCGGGTCAGACATGGTTCCTCCTGCATGGGCTCGGGGGGGGGGGGGGGGGACTGAGGCCAGTGATGATGCAATGTGGCCCATTTTACCACCGCGGACAACTGCACTCTGGTTGGCACACGCCCCTATAAGGGGAAAGAGAAGAGGTGTTGTGCTGTGCTGTTTGCTTATCCATGCTCTCTCTCTCTCTCTCTCTCTCTGTGTTTGTCTGTCTGTCTGTATGTCTGTCTCCAAGCAGTCTCTCTCTCTCTCTGTCTCTCTCTGCATCTTAAAAGTGTGTCTGCAGTCGTGCAGACTGAAAGCCTCTCTGTCTCGACCTCCAGTATAACGTCATACGGACCCTAAATCACACAAACTTGCCTCCACTTTCCAGGCTGTGCCAAAAATACCACAGCGCCCCCACGTCGCCAAGCCCCAAACCCCCCCCCCCCCCCCCCTCACTCCACTCCACCTTCCAACCCCACAAACCCCTCCACAAAGCTCGCTGGTAAAAATATCCCTGGGTTGCTAGCGTGGACACATGCCTGGGATAGCTTCCATTGGGAATAGAGGGACCTAAATACGACGGGAGCATTCTGAGCGCCACAGCAGGGGTGTGCGGGAGTGTTGGGGGGGTTCAGGGGGAGGTTAAGGCGTGCAATGAAGGTGAGGGCTGGCCTTAACCCATTTAGACCTTGAGGACGATTCTACAAATGCCTTCTAAATCAGTTTTCTGAAAAACCTAGATGTTTCTCAGCAGTCGTTCTCAACCATTTTCATGTCAAGATTTGAGTAACAAATGTTTTCAAAAATAGCAGATCAGTGCCGCGCTATACAAGCTTGTAGATCTGCAATAAATGTAATGCAATACAGTGAGGACAAGAATAAAACTAAAAGCAAGAGTGTAGAAGTGGGTCTTGAGCTGTGCTTTAAAAATGCCTGTCGAAAGTTCAGTGGAAGTTTGTTCCACGCCGTCGGCCCGTAGAAGCAGAAAGCTGCTTCACCGTGTTTTTTAGGTGCCATTTTTTAGGCACAGCGAGCAGGCCAGCAGTGGAAGACCTGAGGGGCGGTTTGGGACATATTTAGACTTTTGGCTTGATGTTCACGTGTTTATGACCAGCATGCAGCGGTCAACACTCTCACTTAGAGGGAGGGGGAGGGAGAGAGAGAGAGAGAGAGAGAGAGAGAAAGAGAGAGAGAGAGAGAGAGAAAGAGAGAGAGAGAGAGAGAGAGAGAGAGAGAGAGAGAGAGAGAGAGAGAGAGAGAGAGAGAGAGAGAGAGGGAGAAGGGAAAGTGTGTCATGGTTTATTGATTGACGGCTAATTGATTGATAGTTTACAGGAACCAAATGGACCCATTATATGGTACTGTAACTCTGTAACGGACCCATTGGCTACATTTGCATACCCTCATTAATAATCATGATGATTTCACCAATCATGAAATGTGGAGAGAATCCAGATATATCTTTGCTGTTGGGTGGAAAACTCATATCGGTATGTTCAAAATGCTCATATGTTTTTAGGATTCAAATTCAGAAATAACAAAAGTAGTTGAGTTTTGAGCTGTGTGTGCTGTGCGTGCGTGCGTGCGTGCGTGCGTGTGTGTGGATAGAGTGGAGGTCTCCTGCTGTGGCAGTGGGTGTGTTTCATGGGGTGCTATGGGAGTGTTATATGGACTGTCTCTTATTTTCAACACCCTACTCCCAGGTGGTGACAGCCCAGTGCTAAGTGCGGTAATAGCCAATTGATTTTGTTCTCCTCTTCTTTTTTTTGGTGGCGGCCAGACATAAATCACACTGTCTGTCAGGACCTGGATGTAGTAGGGAGGGTGTGTGTAGTGGGGAGGGGAGGGTGTGTGCGCGTGCGTGCGTGCGGGGTGGGGGGGTACTCTGTTTGGACTGGGAGAGTGTCAACAATTAATCCAGCCTGTGATCTGCGGGCCACAGTTCTCCTGACCCCTCCGAGTCACAAGCCAACTGGGACTCCAGCTGAACACTAAAGGCCTAAAATCAACACCCCACAATCCTGCCACCGCACTTTTAGTAACTCCAGCATCAACTCTGTTTGCTTTACAAACCCAAATATTGGACAAGACACTTTTTCCTTTTCTTCCTTTTTTACCACTCAAATGATGTGAACAGAACATAATACAAAAATTATGTGAGATGACGGCTTCAGCTGAAGGCCTAAAATCAACACCCCACAATCCTGCCACCGCACTTTTACAAACTCCATTTGTGATTATACAAATTAGCTCCGTTAACCCAAATACAGGACGAGATACTTTTTTTTACCACTCAAATGACGTGAACGGAACACAATCTACAAATTGTACACGCAGCATTTATTAGAATAATCTCCTATAATATAGTCTGGTTGGTATAGCGTGTGTTTTTAATGACGCGATTACTTTTGTTCACACGTGAAATTGGACTTTAATTATGTAATGTCTTGCATTTACTACAAAGGCAACATACTCGGTGCCCCCCCCAACCCCCCCCCCCCCCATCATTGAGGACACAGATGTGCGAGCAACACACTGAGACCATGTTAATCCCTTTAATTCAATTATGCTAAATAGGGACAGAGCTTCCTTCTCTAAACAAAATGCAATACATATGCAGGAGTTCGGTGAGCAGTGTGTGTGTGTGTGGGTGGGGGGGGTATGGTGGACCCAGCAGGAAGTCATGGTGGTCTTCAACAACCAGGCTGACCCCCCCCCCCCCCCCCCTATAGGGGCTGCCCAGTATAGGCCGAGTCTCGGACCCCAGGAATAGGGTGCATGCGGTGGGCCTGGACAATGACGTGGCTGCAACAATGGACTCTATGAGCCACGCAGGCACGCACGCACGCACGCACGCACGCAGGCACGCACGCACGCACACACACACAACTCATTTATACGGCCAGCTGTGTGACCATTCCTACACATGCCTGCATGGTGGGGAGGTGGAGGGAGACAGGAGGGGAAGAGGAAGGGGGTTCAGGGTGGGTGGGGGTGGGATACGCGCGGGGGGAGAGTGAATGAGGGGGGGGGGGAGGTGGTCCAGGGGCTAGATGGCGTGTAATGCATCAGGGCTGAGTATTAAATGTGGATCTGCCAAAGTGCTTTGGGGGCCTGGCTGGCCCGGCTCATTCCCCCCTGAAACGGTTCCACGCGGACGGCAGTAACCTGCTAACCCAGGCCAGGCTTTCTCTGTGTGTGTGTGTGTGTGTGTGTGTGTGTGTGTGTGTCTGCGTACGTGCGCGTGCGCACAGTAACCTGCTAACCCAGGCCAGGCTGACACTGTGCACCTCCCCCCTCCCTCCCACCTCCCTCCCTCCACCATGAAAGACAGGATCTGTTCCCCCCGCGATGAACGCACAGGACAGAAAAGGGAGGGGAGGGGAGGGGAGGGGAGGGGAGGGGAGGGGAGGGCGAGGGGAGGGCCAAGAAAGGGAGTATGTTTTTGAAGCAGTTAGACAATCTGTTTGGATTAGGCCCACTGCCGAAGAGACAAGGAAATGATGGGCAGTCGGTCTGAGGGAGGGGAGGGGGGGAGAAGAGGTGATGGTGGTAGAGGAGAGGAGAGGAGAGGAGAGGAGAGGAGAGGAGAGGAGAGGAGAGGAGAGGAGAGGAGAGGAGAGGAGAGGAGAGGAGAGGAGAGGAGAGGAGAGGGGTCGGAGGCTGGAATCTCAGGATCTAAGACTCCTCTAGGCTTGATGGTTCCCAGATGTTTTGGGCCCTGACGGCCCCTCCTCTCTGTGTCAGCGCTGCTCTGCTGAGCTGAATACACAGGAGCCCAGTTAGCTGTGCAGGACAGATGGGCCAGTGGCTGTAGGCCTATATGTGTGGAGCTGAGTGGAGCTGAGTGGAGCTGTGTGGAGCTGTGTGGAGCTGAGTGGAGCTGTATGGAGTTGTGTGGAGCTGAGTGGAGCTGTATGGAGTTGTGTGGAGCTGTATATGTGGAGCTGAGTGGAGCTGTGTGGAGCTGTATATGTGGAGCTGAGTGCAGCTCTGTGCAGCTACTGTGTTTAAAAAGCGCTATACAAATGCACCATTGACCATTTACAGTGATTGAGTATAATGCTAACATAGTATATTGCTTCAGCACTGGTTCCCAAAGTGGGGTCCGGGGACCCCCAGGGGTCCTTGAGGGAGTTCCAGGGGGCCCCCAGCTAAATGATAGTTAGGAACCAAATGGACCCTTATGGCTCTGTAAATCTGAGTGTACAAATGGAACCATTTTGTACATTTGTTTACTTAACATCGATTTTACAATATAAATTGGGGGTCCCAGAGATAGAAATGTCATTAAATGGGGGCGCGTAGAATAATGCATGTCAAATTGGGGGTCCTTGAAATTGAAATGTTTGAGAATCACTGCTAGAGCCGAAAAAATCTCTCATGGGGGTCCCTGGCATATCTTTTCAAATGGGGGTCCATTTGGGGGTCCTTGACATGAAAAAGTTTGGGAACCTATATGCATGTATATTCCAGCAGAACTGACGATGAACTGTAAGCCTATATATGTATATACAGTATATATCTCTCCACAGAGCAGTGCAGGGCTGCAGTCAGACTGTCCAGTCCATACTGCAGACTGTTTGCAGGTGCTTTCTTGGCCACACTGTAGCCGGTGTTGAAATGCCGGTGCTGCCTGATTTACAACCTCTGGCTCCGCGCGGCCATGTTTCAGAGCCATGGTGCACAGACTCGTCTACCTGTCTGCTAAAGCGCTTAGCAGTGCTCCACACTGCCCCTGCTGCCTGGGCCCGCCCCCTGCACCAGTAGAACATGTCGCAGCCATTAACAGGTTGTTGACTGGCTCCCGAAGCGCACACATTTGTCAACATACTACGGAGGTGTCGACACGTGAACAACAACCACCGTCCCTTTCACCGATGTTGGCCGAGACATCAGAGGAAGTGGACGAGAATATAGCGTATGGCTGAAGAATTTGGGGGATTTCAGTGAATAACCATATTTCCCAGCTTGAAGGGTCACCATTTGACATTTTTTTTCTGAATAAAATGTCATTTTTGACCAATCTGTATATGTATGTTAATACAATATAACTTATACAATTGGGGTGGTTGTGATGTGTCTCCCTGCTCTTCTGTTAGATCGTGTCAAAGGTCAACCTAGGATCTGACGCACATTTTTGCGTCAGATTCAAACCATTATAAAAAGTATAGAATATGCATGCTCATCCCCACAGTTTCTCTAGTCACGTTGCTGGAACCCAAAATGATCAAATGAAGAAAAAACAGCAAGGGTTTCAAAGCCCATATGCATGCATGTAACTTGAGAAAGCCCTGCATGGGTCGAAAAGTTGTTGTTTCGTTAAAACATGAAATAAAACACGGCTTGTTACGCACCTTCGTCTAGGGTCAGCTCCTCCCTGACTCAATCCATCCCCGAGCATGCAAGCAGGCCGGCAGCTCTATTGGCTCAACGGTAAAAACCTCAGCGAAACTTCAGCAGGAAACCAGGTTCAAATCTGGGGTAAAAAGAGGAGAAAACCGTTCGTCAGGTATAGGTCAGAGTTCTAAGAAGAAAAAACCTTTCAAAATGGTATCTATAAAGCTCCCGCTCCGGACGTTTAATAGGAGATAAAGCGCGGTATAAAGTATAGTGTGTGTCAGGTGGAGTCAGTCTGTGCAGAGGGGTAGTGCTCCCAGCTATAGCAGCAGAGTGGATGGTGAGTTGGTATAAAGTATAGTTTGTGTCAGGTGGAGTCAGTCTGTGCAGAGGGGTAGTGCTCCCAAGCTGCTATAGCAGCAGAGTGGATGGTGAGTTGGTATAAAGTATAGTGTGTGTCAGGTGGAGTCAGTCTGTGCAGAGGGGTAGTGCTCCCAGCTATAGCAGCAGAGTGGATGGTGAGTTAGTAGTATGATAGTGTGGTGGCACAATACCAAATCTGACCACTAGTGGCGCTAGTGAGCAATTTAATGCATAATTTGCATAATTAATTATGCAAATTAGTAATTAAAATAGATAGATATAAATAGATATAATTAGCATAATCATAAATCATAAATATCCATAAATATAAATATCCATAAATATAATTAGCATATAATAGTTTATAATTAAATAATAATAAAAACTAATAATAGGTTATTTATAAAATGCATGATGTGTGTGTGATTAGCTGATCTCATCTCTCTCTCTCCCTGCTTCTCCTTGTGACATGCCTCCCCAAAAGCCAGCAGAGATGCTGACTCGAATGTGTGAAAAACAAACAAATGTAAATTTGTTTGTTTGTCCCTGGGGGTGAGGTGGGGGGATGGGCTCCCAGTCTTTGTGGATTGCCATGGGCCAGACATGCAAATTAAATGAAGCGGGGGGGTGGGGTGGGGGGATGGGTTCTAACCAGGTGCCAGACATGCAAATTAGATAAACAAGGGGGGGATGGGCTCTAACCAGGTGCCAGGTGCGACATGCAAATTAAATGAAGAGCGGGGGTGGGTTGGGGGGATGGGCTCCCCCCTTTGTGGAATGCCAGGTGCCAGACATGCAAATTAGATAATCACAGAGGTGGGGGCTCCACTCTTTGAAGTGAATTGTATGCATAAATTAATCAAGTTAGTATTTAAATTCCTTGCATACATTGACAGTGGGGGTGTGATTCCACCTAGTGGTCAATCTCTATATATAAATATTTACACTGCAATACCTACTATGCCCTGATGTGATCTCAGTCATCTAGGGCAATGTTTTTCAATCAATAGTCTGGGGACCACCAATGGTCCTTGAATGTAATTCTTGTGAAAAATCACTGATACCCCCCTAGTGTTCAATCTCTATATAAATATTTACACTGCAATACCATTTATGCCCTGATGTGATCTCAGTCATCTAGGGAAATGTTTTTCAATCATTGGTCTGGGGACCACCAGTGGTCCTTGAATGTAATTCTTGGGTAAGTCAAGGATATCCCCCTAGTGGTCAATTTCTATATACATATTTACAACTGCAATACCATTTATGCCCTGATTTCAGTCACCTAGTGCAAATGTCTTCAAGCATTGGTCCGGGGGCTACCGATGGTCTTTGAGAGGGTTCAGGTGACCCTCCCCCAGCTAAATCATGGAGAGTTGGTAACCAAATAGTCTCCTTATAGATCTTTAACTCTATACTTTTCAATTTTTTGTGTTTTTGAATTTTTATGTTTCATGGTGTCCTAAGGTGTATGGTTTATTGTCTGTCTTGTATCATTTTTGGTGTTTTGTGTTGTGTCTTTGAATTTTGCATGCTTCATGTGGTACTAATGTGTTTGGGTTATTGTCTGAATTGTATTATTTTTGGTGTTTTGTGTTGTGACTTTGAATTTTTTATGTTTCATGTTGTCCTAATGGGGTTGGGTATTGTAAATCTTGTATTATTTTTTGTGTTTTGTGTTGTGTCTTTGAATTTTGCATGCTTCATGTGGTACTAGGTGTTTGGGTTATTGTCTGTCTTGTATTATTTTTGGTGTTTTGTGTTGGGATCTTTGAATTTTTTATGTTTCATGTTGTCCTAATAGGGCTGGGTATTGTATATCTTGTATTATTTTTGTGTTTTGTGTTGTGTCTTTGAATTTTGCATGCTTCATGTGGTACTAGGTGTTTGGGTTATTGTCTGTCTTGTATTATTTTTGGTGTTTTGTGTTGGGATCTTTGAATTTTTTATGTTTCATGTTGTCCAAATGGGGTTGGGTATTGTAAATCTTGTATTATTTTTTTTGTTTTGTGTTGTGTCTTTGAATTTTGCATGCTTCATGTGGTACTAGGTGTTTGGGTTATTGTCTGTCTTGTATTATTTTTGGTGTTTTGTGTTGGGATCTTTGATTTTTTTATGTTTCATGTTGTCCAAATGGGTTGGGTATTGTAAATCTTGTATTATTTTTTGTGTTTTGTGTTGTGTCTTTGAATTTTGCATGCTTCATGTGGTACTAGGTGTTTGGGTTATTGTCTGTCTTGTATTATTTTTGGTGTTTTGTGTTGGGATCTTTGAATTTTTTATGTTTCATGTTGTCCAAATGGGTTGGGTATTGTAAATCTTGTATTATTTTTTGTGTTTTGTGTTGTGTCTTTGAATTTTGCATGCTTCATGTGGTACTAGGTGTTTGGGTTATTGTCGGTCTTGTATTATTTTTGGTGTTTTGTGTTGGGATCTTTGAATTTTTTATGTTTCATGTTGTCCAAATGGGGTTGGGTATTGTAAATGTTGTATTATTTTTTTTGTTTTGTGTTGTGTCTTTGAATTTTGCATGCTTCATGTGGTACTAGGTGTTTGGGTTATTGTCTGTCTTGTATTATTTTTGGTGTTTTGTGTTGGGATCTTTGAATTTTTTATGTTTCATGTTGTCCAAATGGGGTTGGGTATTGTAAATCTTGTATTATTTTTGGTGTTTTGGGTGGTGTCTTTGAATTTTGCATGCTTCATGTGGTACTAGGTGTTCGGGTTATTGTCTGTCTTGTATTATTTTTGGTGTTTTGTGTTGGGATCTTTGAATTTTTTATGTTTTCATGTTGTCCAAATGGGGTTGGGTATTGTAAATCTTGTATTATCTTTTGTGTTTTGGGTTGTGTCTTTGAATTTTGCATGCTTCATGTGGTACTAGGTGTTTGGGTTATTGTCTGTCTTGTATTATTTTTGGTGTTTTGTGTTGGGATCTTTGAATTTTTTATGTTTCATGTTGTCCAAATGGGGTTGGGTATTGTAAATCTTGTATTATTTTTTGTGTTTTGTGTTGTGTCTTTGAATTTTGCATGCTTCATGTGGTACTAGGTGTTTGGGTTATTGTCTGTCTTGTATTATTTTTGGTGTTTTGTGTTGGGATCTTTGAATTTTTTATGTTTCATGTTGTCCAAATGGGTTGGGTATTGTAAATCTTGTATTATTTTTTGTGTTTTGTGTTGTGTCTTTGAATTTTGCATGCTTCATGTGGTACTAGGTGTTTGGGTTATTGTCGGTCTTGTATTATTTTTGGTGTTTTGTGTTGGGATCTTTGAATTTTTTATGTTTCATGTTGTCCAAATGGGGTTGGGTATTGTAAATCTTGTATTATTTTTTTTGTTTTGTGTTGTGTCTTTGAATTTTGCATGCTTCATGTGGTACTAGGTGTTTGGGTTATTGTCTGTCTTGTATTATTTTTGGTGTTTTGTGTTGGGATCTTTGAATTTTTTATGTTTCATGTTGTCCAAATGGGGTTGGGTATTGTAAATCTTGTATTATTTTTGGTGTTTTGGGTGGTGTCTTTGAATTTTGCATGCTTCATGTGGTACTAGGTGTTCGGGTTATTGTCTGTCTTGTATTATTTTTGGTGTTTTGTGTTGGGATCTTTGAATTTTTTATGTTTTCATGTTGTCCAAATGGGTTGGGTATTGTAAATCTTGTATTATTTTTTGTGTTTTGTGTTGTGTCTTTGAATTTTGCATGCTTCATGTGGTACTAGGTGTTTGGGTTATTGTCGGTCTTGTATTATTTTTGGTGTTTTGTGTTGGGATCTTTGAATTTTTTATGTTTCATGTTGTCCAAATGGGGTTGGGTATTGTAAATCTTGTATTATTTTTTTTGTTTTGTGTTGTGTCTTTGAATTTTGCATGCTTCATGTGGTACTAGGTGTTTGGGTTATTGTCTGTCTTGTATTATTTTTGGTGTTTTGTGTTGGGATCTTTGAATTTTTTATGTTTCATGTTGTCCAAATGGGGTTGGGTATTGTATATCTTGTATTATTTTTGGTGTTTTGGGTGGTGTCTTTGAATTTTGCATGCTTCATGTGGTACTAGGTGTTCGGGTTATTGTCTGTCTTGTATTATTTTTGGTGTTTTGTGTTGGGATCTTTGAATTTTTTATGTTTTCATGTTGTCCAAATGGGGTTGGGTATTGTAAATCTTGTATTATCTTTTGTGTTTTGGGTTGTGTCTTTGAATTTTGCATGCTTCATGTGGTACTAGGTGTTTGGGTTATTGTCTGTCTTGTATTATTTTTGGTGTTTTGTGTTGGGATCTTTGAATTTTTTATGTTTCATGTTGTCCAAATGGGGTTGGGTATTGTAAATCTTGTATTATTTTTTGTGTTTTGTGTTGTGTCTTTGAATTTTGCATGCTTCATGTGGTACTAGGTGTTTGGGTTATTGTCTGTCTTGTATTATTTTTGGTGTTTTGTGTTGGGATCTTTGAATTTTTTATGTTTCATGTTGTCCAAATGGGTTGGGTATTGTAAATCTTGTATTATTTTTTGTGTTTTGTGTTGGGTCTTTGAATTTTGCATGCTTAATGTGGTACTAGG
Source organism: Protomyctophum bolini (assembly GCF_963924005.1). Classification (NCBI taxonomy): domain Eukaryota; kingdom Metazoa; phylum Chordata; class Actinopteri; order Myctophiformes; family Myctophidae; genus Protomyctophum; species Protomyctophum bolini. The sequence goes on along the minus strand of NC_137867.1, from coordinate 36,410,908 downwards.
TGTTTGGGTTATTGTCTGTCTTGTATTATTTTTGGTGTTTTGTGTTGGGATCTTTGAATTTTTTATGTTTCATGTTGTCCAAATGGGGTTGGGTATTGTAAATCTTGTATTATTTTTGGTGTTTTGGGTTGTGTCTTTGAATTTTTTATGTTTCATGTTGTCCAAATGGGGTTGGGTATTGTAAATCTTGTATTATTTTTTGTGTTTTGTGTTGTGTCTTTGAATTTTGCATGCTTCATGTGGTACTAGGTGTTTGGGTTATTGTCTGTCTTGTATTATTTTTGGTGTTTTGTGTTGGGATCTTTGAATTTTTTATGTTTCATGTTGTCCAAATGGGGTTGGGTATTGTATATCTTGTATTATTTTTGGTGTTTTGTGTTGTGTCTTTGAATTTTGCATGCTTCATGTGGTACTAGGTGTTTGGGTTATTGTCTGTCTTGTATTATTTTTGGTGTTTTGTGTTGGGATCTTTGAATTTTGTATGTTTCATGTTGTCCTAATGGGTATGGGTTATTGTATATCTTGTATTATTTTTGGTGTTTTGTGTTGGGATCTTTGAATTTTTTATGTTTCATGTTGTCCAAATGGGTTGGGTATTGTAAATCTTGTATTATTTTTTGTGTTTTGTGTTGGGTCTTTGAATTTTGCATGCTTCATGTGGGACTAGGTGTTTGGGTTATTGTCTGTCTTGTATTCTTTTTGGTGTTTTGTGTTGGGATCTTTGAATTTTTTTATGTTTCATGTTGTCCAAATGGGGTTGGGGTATTGTAAATCTTGTATTATTTTTTGTGTTTTGTGTTGTGTCTTTGAATTTTGCATGCTTCATGTGGTACTAGGTGTTTGGGTTATTGTCTGTCTTGTATTATTTTTGGTGTTTTGTGTTGGGATCTTTGAATTTTTTATGTTTCATGTTGTCCAAATGGGGTTGGGTATTGTATATCTTGTATTATTTTTGGTGTTTTGTGTTGTGTCTTTGAATTTTGTATGCTTCATGTGGTACTAATGTGTTTGGGTTATTGTCTGTCTTGTATTATTTTTGGGGTTTTGTGCTGTGTCTTTGAATTTTTATGTTTCATGTGGTACTAATGTATTTGTGTTATTGGCCGTCTTGTATTATTTCTGGTGTTTTGGGTTGTGTCTTTGAATTTTGTATGTTTCATGTTGTCCTAATGGGTATGGGTTATTGTATATCTTGTATTATTTTTGGTGTTTTGTGCTGTGTCTTTGAATTGGGTATGGTTCATGGTACTAATGTGTTCGGATTATTGTATGTCTTGTATTATTTATGGTGTTTTGTGTTGTGTCTTTGAATTTTGTATGCTTCATGTGGTATTAATGTGTTTGGATTATTGTATGTCTTGTATTATTTATGGTGTTTTGGTGCTGTGTCTTTGAATTTTGTATGTTTCATGTGGTACTTCAAAATATTATTAATACAAACAGGCGGCCTGTTGTATTAATATAATATTTTGAAGTACCACATGAAACATACAAAATTCAAAGACACAGCACCAAAACACCATAAATAATACAAGACATACAATAATCCAAACACATTAATACCACATGAAGCATACAAAATTCAAAGACACAACACAAAACACCATAAATAATACAAGACATACAATAATCCGAACACATTAGTACCATGAACCATACCCAATTCAAAGACACAGCACAAAACACCAAAAATAATACAAGATATACAATAACCCATACCCATTAGGACAACATGAAACATACAAAATTCAAAGACACAACCCAAAACACCAAAAATAATACAAGACGGCCAATAACACAAATACATTAGTACCACATGAAACATAAAAATTCAAAGACACAGCACAAAACCCCAAAAATAATACAAGACAGACAATAACCCAAACACATTAGTACCACATGAAGCATACAAAATTCAAAGACACAACACAAAACACCAAAAATAATACAAGATATACAATACCCAACCCCATTTGGACAACATGAAACATAAAAAATTCAAAGATCCCAACACAAAACACCAAAAATAATACAAGACAGACAATAACCCAAACACCTAGTACCACATGAAGCATGCAAAATTCAAAGACACAACACAAAACACAAAAAATAATACAAGATTTACAATACCCCAACCCCATTTGGACAACATGAAACATAAAAAAATTCAAAGATCCCAACACAAAACACCAAAAATAATACAAGACAGACAATAACCCAAACACCTAGTCCCACATGAAGCATGCAAAATTCAAAGACCCAACACAAAACACAAAAAATAATACAAGATTTACAATACCCAACCCATTTGGACAACATGAAACATAAAAAATTCAAAGATCCCAACACAAAACACCAAAAATAATACAAGATATACAATAACCCATACCCATTAGGACAACATGAAACATACAAAATTCAAAGATCCCAACACAAAACACCAAAAATAATACAAGACAGACAATAACCCAAACACCTAGTACCACATGAAGCATGCAAAATTCAAAGACACAACACAAAACACCAAAAATAATACAAGATATACAATACCCAACCCCATTTGGACAACATGAAACATAAAAAATTCAAAGATCCCAACACAAAACACCAAAAATAATACAAGACAGACAATAACCCAAACACCTAGTACCACATGAAGCATGCAAAATTCAAAGACACAACACAAAACACAAAAAATAATACAAGATTTACAATACCCAACCCCATTTGGACAACATGAAACATAAAAAATTCAAAGACACAACCCAAAACACCAAAAATAATACAAGATTTACAATACCCAACCCCATTTGGACAACATGAAACATAAAAAATTCAAAGATCCCAACACAAAACACCAAAAATAATACAAGACAGACAATAACCCAAACACCTAGTACCACATTAAGCATGCAAAATTCAAAGACCCAACACAAAACACAAAAAATAATACAAGATTTACAATACCCAACCCATTTGGACAACATGAAACATAAAAAATTCAAAGATCCCAACACAAAACACCAAAAATAATACAAGACAGACAATAACCCAAACACCTAGTACCACATGAAGCATGCAAAATTCAAAGACACAACACAAAACACAAAAAATAATACAAGATTTACAATACCCAACCCCATTTGGACAACATGAAACATAAAAAATTCAAAGATCCCAACACAAAACACCAAAAATAATACAAGACAGACAATAACCCAAACACCTAGTACCACATGAAGCATGCAAAATTCAAAGACACAACCCAAAACACAAAAGATAATACAAGATTTACAATACCCAACCCCATTTGGACAACATGAAAACATAAAAAATTCAAAGATCCCAACACAAAACACCAAAAATAATACAAGACAGACAATAACCCGAACACCTAGTACCACATGAAGCATGCAAAATTCAAAGACACCACCCAAAACACCAAAAATAATACAAGATTTACAATACCCAACCCCATTTGGACAACATGAAACATAAAAAATTCAAAGATCCCAACACAAAACACCAAAAATAATACAAGACAGACAATAACCCAAACACCTAGTACCACATGAAGCATGCAAAATTCAAAGACACAACACAAAACAAAAAAAATAATACAAGATTTACAATACCCAACCCCATTTGGACAACATGAAACATAAAAAATTCAAAGATCCCAACACAAAACACCAAAAATAATACAAGACCGACAATAACCCAAACACCTAGTACCACATGAAGCATGCAAAATTCAAAGACACAACACAAAACACAAAAAATAATACAAGATTTACAATACCCAACCCATTTGGACAACATGAAAACATAAAAAATTCAAAGATCCCAACACAAAACACCAAAAATAATACAAGACAGACAATAACCCGAACACCTAGTACCACATGAAGCATGCAAAATTCAAAGACACCACCCAAAACACCAAAAATAATACAAGATTTACAATACCCAACCCCATTTGGACAACATGAAACATAAAAAATTCAAAGATCCCAACACAAAACACCAAAAATAATACAAGACAGACAATAACCCAAACACCTAGTACCACATGAAGCATGCAAAATTCAAAGACACAACACAAAACAAAAAAAATAATACAAGATTTACAATACCCAACCCCATTTGGACAACATGAAACATAAAAAATTCAAAGATCCCAACACAAAACACCAAAAATAATACAAGACAGACAATAACCCAAACACCTAGTACCACATGAAGCATGCAAAATTCAAAGACACAACACAAAACACAAAAAATAATACAAGATTTACAATACCCAACCCCATTTGGACAACATGAAACATAAAAAATTCAAAGATCCCAACACAAAACACCAAAAATAATACAAGACAGACAATAACCCAAACACCTAGTACCACATGAAGCATGCAAAATTCAAAGACACAACCCAAAACACAAAAGATAATACAAGATTTACAATACCCAACCCCATTTGGACAACATGAAAACATAAAAAATTCAAAGATCCCAACACAAAACACCAAAAATAATACAAGACAGACAATAACCCGAACACCTAGTACCACATGAAGCATGCAAAATTCAAAGACACCACCCAAAACACCAAAAATAATACAAGATTTACAATACCCAACCCCATTTGGACAACATGAAACATAAAAAATTCAAAGATCCCAACACAAAACACCAAAAATAATACAAGACAGACAATAACCCAAACACCTAGTACCACATGAAGCATGCAAAATTCAAAGACACAACACAAAACAAAAAAAATAATACAAGATTTACAATACCCAACCCCATTTGGACAACATGAAACATAAAAAATTCAAAGATCCCAACACAAAACACCAAAAATAATACAAGACCGACAATAACCCAAACACCTAGTACCACATGAAGCATGCAAAATTCAAAGACACAACACAAAACACAAAAAATAATACAAGATTTACAATACCCAACCCATTTGGACAACATGAAAACATAAAAAATTCAAAGATCCCAACACAAAACACCAAAAATAATACAAGACAGACAATAACCCGAACACCTAGTACCACATGAAGCATGCAAAATTCAAAGACACCACCCAAAACACCAAAAATAATACAAGATTTACAATACCCAACCCCATTTGGACAACATGAAACATAAAAAATTCAAAGATCCCAACACAAAACACCAAAAATAATACAAGACAGACAATAACCCAAACACCTAGTACCACATGAAGCATGCAAAATTCAAAGACACAACACAAAACAAAAAAAATAATACAAGATTTACAATACCCAACCCCATTTGGACAACATGAAACATAAAAAATTCAAAGATCCCAACACAAAACACCAAAAATAATACAAGACCGACAATAACCCAAACACCTAGTACCACATGAAGCATGCAAAATTCAAAGACACAACACAAAACACAAAAAATAATACAAGATTTACAATACCCAACCCATTTGGACAACATGAAACATAAAAAATTCAAAGATCCCAACACAAAACACCAAAAATAATACAAGACAGACAATAACCCAAACACCTAGTACCACATGAAGCATGCAAAATTCAAAGACACAACACAAAACACAAAAAAGAATACAAGATTTACAATACCCAACCCCATTTGGACAACATGAAACATAAAAAATTCAAAGATCCCAACACAAAACACCAAAAATAATACAAGACAGACAATAACCCAAACACCTAGTACCACATGAAGCATGCAAAATTCAAAGACACAACCCAAAACACAAAAGATAATACAAGATTTACAATACCCAACCCCATTTGGACAACATGAAAACATAAAAAATTCAAAGATCCCAACACAAAACACCAAAAATAATACAAGACAGACAATAACCCGAACACCTAGTACCACATGAAGCATGCAAAATTCAAAGACACCACCCAAAACACCAAAAATAATACAAGATTTACAATACCCAACCCCATTTGGACAACATGAAACATAAAAAATTCAAAGATCCCAACACAAAACACCAAAAATAATACAAGACAGACAATAACCCAAACACCTAGTACCACATGAAGCATGCAAAATTCAAAGACACAACACAAAACAAAAAAAATAATACAACATTTACAATACCCAACCCCATTTGGACAACATGAAACACAAAAAATAATACAAGATTTACAATACCCAACCCATTTGGACAACATGAAACATAAAAAAATCAAAGATCCCAACACAAAACACCAAAAATAATACAAGACAGACAATAACCCAAACACCTAGTACCACATGAAGCATGCAAAATTCAAAGACACAACACAAAACAAAAAAAATAATACAAGATTTACAATACCCAACCCCATTTGGACAACATGAAACATAAAAAATTCAAAGATCCCAACACAAAACACCAAAAATAATACAAGAC
>NC_137867.1:36396972-36399472 GCF_963924005.1 Protomyctophum bolini | reverse complement strand
GCTTGTTACGCACCTTCGTCTAGGGTCAGCTCCTCCCTGACTCAATCCATCCCTGAGCATGCAAGCAGGCCGGCAGCTCTATTGGCTCAACGGTAAAAACCTCAGCGAAACTTCAGCAGGAAACCAGGTTCAAATCTGGGGTAAAAAGAGGAGAAAACCGTTCGTCAGGTATAGGTCACAGTTCTAAGAAGAAAAAACCTTTCAAAATGGTATCTATAAAGCTCCCGATCCGGACGTTTAATAGGAGATAATACAGTACAGTGCCGTTTAATAATATCGAACCCTTTTATGTTACATAACTGACAGACTGTTATTTTTATATTGATAGTCATACATTGTCATAAATGTTTTTTGGTGAAATTATTAACAAATATCATATAGCTTTGTTTTGGATCAGTTTTTCTTTATTTTTCCTGAAAAACCTTTTAAACAATGACTGAGGCCATTAGTTTATTAATGATGAAATGAGTTTTGAGCTTGTAGATCTGTTATACTTTTGCATATTGTAACAGTTTTGTACATATGAGGGTTCCACCCGACAGAGGTGAATGCATGGCTGCCTGTGCAACACTGGGGGCGGCAGTGGCTCAGCAGTAGAGTGACCAGATGGGAACCAGTTCGAACCCGGGCTCCCCCAGAGTTAGTGTCGAAGTGTCCTTGAGCAAGACTCTGAATCCCTGATTGCTCCCGATGTGCAGGTTGGTGCCTTGCATGGTTTCCTCCAACATCGGTGTGTGAATGTAATGCACAATCTCTGTAAAGCGCCTTGGATAAAGGCACTATATAAATGAACCATTTACCATTTACACAGAGATATGTCTCCATGCATGAGAGGTGAATGCATGCAGGCTGCCTGTGCAACACTACACAGAGATGTGTGGGGTTGGGGGGTCCTTCATGATCATGTTACTGACATCAAAGAATATGTGCGCATAGCTCAATGTCAGAGTAGCGTTGAATTAGCATTCCAATTCGGGGCGGAACATTTCCCAGAAATCGCGTTGAAACGTGGAGCGTTGTGAGCTTCATGCTATTAGAGCAAGGGGGTCAAAAAAATCACACTCGTGTGAAGTGAGAACCACTGGTACTAGTACCACTAGTAGTACTTGAGCCCCTCTCTGGTTAGCCTCGGTCCCAGGCTTACTTATCTGCGAAAAGAAAAGCCTGGTCACAACGTAAGGCAGAGAAGCTATCAGCGGACGTATCCTCCGGAATATCCATCAGATGTATTTCCCCCGGATACGATATTTTCCCGGCCAATCACAACACTTGTTTCATTCGCGGAGAATGTAAACTGATTCTAAAGCATCAATGTCATTTCCTTGGGCAATAAATCCCGCAACTTCTGCTGATAGTCTTTTCAGCATAGGTCTTGCCCAGGGTGCTCTCTGGTGGTACTCAGACGAGTCGCCCCAAAAAAAGGAATGTGGAATGAAATATGTATTTATATTAATACAGGTAGTTCTTCTGACCAAGCAATCGGTTGAAATAGGCTCTCCAGCCGTGCTGAAATGATCATGCCATCACAGCTAGCCGTTAATAGAAGATTCGAGAACAGATTAATTATTATCAGTTGCTATTACAGTTGCCCATACTGTAGGTCCATCCCTTATTATTTCCTTATTTGGTGTTCTTCCTGAAACCATCTCCCTGCCTAAATATCAATAAGACCTTGTTGCTTTTGTGACTCTTCTGGCAAGACGCCTTATTCTGATCCACTGTAAAGAAACATACCCTCCCTCACATTCACGTTGGATCTCTGTTATCTCTGTATAGGCCTACTGATTGTATTGGAGTTTTCTATCTTCTTCTTGTGTGTACCCTGTGTGTGTGTTGTTGTTTCTTTGTATTTGTTTCTGCAAAAAAACTTTAAAATCTAATAAACAGAATGTTAAAATAAACTGTTGTGCGTCAGAGCAGCAGTAAAATTCGCTTAGGAATGGAACAAAAACAAAACAATTCAAAGAATAAATTGCATTTTCTTCTGAAATGAGCATGACAGCACAACTAGCCATTAATAGAAGATTTGAGAACTGATTAATCCCATTACAACTATTATCAGTAGTGGGTCAGAGCAGCAGCAAAATTGGCTTAGGAATGGAACAAAAACAAAACAATTCAAATAATAAATTACATTTTCTTCCTGTGTTAATAATAGATAGATTAGATTGCGTAGATGGGGCAGGTCTCTACGCTCCTGTATTTTATCAGTTATTATGGTGGTACTTGGAGTGCCAGATATCTTCTGTGGTGGTACTTGGTATAAAAAGGTTGAAAACCCCTGGTATAGAGGGTGCGTTTAAACAACCCAGTTGAAAGGCAGACACTTAACAGAAAGACATGCACTGACTATCTCTCTCTCTCTCTCTCTCTCTCTCTCTCTCTCTGCCGCTGTCTCTCACTCACTTATAGTCTCATATATGTCTTGCTTCCTCTGTTCCTGAGACACTCTCTCGGGGGTCCGTGGGGAGAGATAAATTACGGGCCCAGTGGCTTTTTG
>NC_137867.1:36289472-36389472 GCF_963924005.1 Protomyctophum bolini | reverse complement strand
TTGAGAACCACATGATGTTAAGAGACTATACACATAAGCTCTCAGACTCGGAACGCTGGAAATCTCAGTGAGAAATGGACTCAGAAACTTCCCTTGTGAGCTCTCTCTCTCTCTCTCTCTCTCTAGGAGAGAGTTCAAAGAGTTGCCATGCAGAAGAGAGTCAGTCAGTCGGTGGGGGGGTTATCCTGTCAGAACACAGTGTCCCGGCCAAACCAACCAAGTCCACTCTCTCTCCCTCGAGGAAGAAGCCGTTGGCAGTGACACCATCGCATAGTGAAGAGGACTGGCTGAACTGACTGAGGGGCTTCATGATTGTCACCCCCTCTCTGTCCTCCTCGGTGGCGCCTGATGCAGGGCACCTGTTCTGTCCCCCCCCCCCCCCCCCCCTCTCTCCCCGCCTCCTGCAGGGGGCCTAGCTGGGTTCAGGTTTCAGCATGCCTGTCCCCCCCTGTCCCCCTGTCCCCCCAGAGTTCACCAACTGCCATGTCCCGTGCACATGCAGGCAGGCAGCATGGCATCCATCCCCATGCAGCGACACAGCCATGAGGCCTGAGTGAGTGGAGTGACTGAGTGACAGCACGCCAGCTTTGACTGTCATGTGCCGCGCGGCTCTGAGCCGATCCGCTCGTCATGGAGCTGTCATCCACGTGCCACCCCCACTGAGACGGACTGTCGCCTGATTTATGCACTCGCTTGAGGGCTGTGTGTGTGTGTGTGTGTGTGTGTGTGTGTGTGTGTGTGTGTGTGTGTGTGTGTGTGTGACGTGTGTGTGTGTGTGTGTGTGTGTGTGTGTGCACGCAAGCACGCGTGTCTGTGTGCATGTGTCGCTAACTTGGAGATCGGCAGTGGTGGAAAAAGTACTTGAATGTTTTACTATGTAAAAGTATCAATACTGCAATATGTAGAAGTACCAAAAGTCCAGTATTCAACATTTACTTGCGTAAAAGTACAAAAGTATTGGCTTCAAACTGTACTTAAAGTACAAAACGTAGAAAGTATACTCATTCTGCAGAATGTCCCATTTAAGCTTCTCAAATAATCCTTTGAAAATAGCAGATCTACAAGTGAGTTTGTAGATCTGCCAAAATGTATATGGCCAAAATGTATATAAGTGCATGTATGTTTTGTAATGATAATCAAAATCTACAAAGTAACTAGTAACTAAGTTTTCAAATAAATGTAGTTGAGTACAATATTTGGATCCGAGTTGTAGTGGAGTAGAAGTAAAAGTATTACAAATAATAACTTATTTAAGTTAGCAAAAGTAAGCAAATATATTTGGCTACTTTCCACCACTACTTGGCGATCGGCTATAGTTTCCAGTGCATACAACTGTCTTTTCTCAAAACGCTTTGCTTCTCGCCATGTTTCGATCTTGTGGATCTGCTACTTTGATGCTTTTCTGTGACGCTGCGTAGTGTGATCAAGTAGTGCATTAAGTTAACACTTATTACACTTATAAAGGTGCTAGAGTGCCAAGCAGATGAGGTAGATTTTACTCTGAAAAGCCTTCAATTTCCCGGGAGGTGTAATCTTATACCTTGCACTGTCAAGTATGATCTCTCTGGTTTATATTCCATGCTTTTGGTTAAGTCCCAAATTAGGACAGAACATTGCCTTTCTGATCAAAACCATGGAGAGCAACGTGGATTCAGAGAGAATAGTTTTGGTTGGCACATGGTTGACACTGACACACAGCGTGTGGTGGAACTTACTGTATGTATGTGTTATTATTCAGCAAACTAAAACAAGCACATACTGTATAATGTGTAAAGGACCTGAGAGACAAGGCAAGAAGGGCATTCTATGCCATCAAAAGAAACATCAAAATAGACATCCCAATTAAAACCTGGCTTAAAATACTGGACTCTGTGATAGAACCAATTTCCTCTATATGGTTGCGAGATCTGGGGACCATTAGCAAACCATGACCCGGAAAAATGGGATAAACACCAAACCGAGACCCTACACACAGAATTCTGCAAATCCATTCTCCGTACCCAGCGAAAAACACCAAATAATGCATGCAGGGCAGAATTAGGACGATACCCACTCATAATCAAAATAAAAAAGAGAGCACTTAAGTTCTACAACCACCTAAAAGAAAGTGACCTAGATGCAGTGAAACTCTAGAGAGATGCCCCCTCAGCCAGCTGGCCCTGGAACTCCGGGCACAAACAGAGCCACGAGATAGAAAACCCATTGGACTAAACCAAATTATAAAACAGCAAAGGGAAAACTATCTGACACATTGGAAAGAAGCAACACAAAAGCAGAGTAAACTAGAATGCTATCTGGCCCTAAACAGAGAATACACAGTGGCAGAATACCTGAGCACCGTGACCGACCCAAAACAAAGAAAAATCTTAACTAGGTACAGACTCAGTGAGCACAGTCTCGCGATCGAGAAAGGCCATCATAGGCAGACCTGTATCCCGAGAGAAGACAGACTATGCACCCACTGCACACTAAACGAAGTGGAAACCGAGCTACACTTCCTAACCATCTGTCCATTGTACCAAGACATCAGAGACACATACTTCCCACAGATTACAACCACACACGGAGATTTTGAAAACATGACCAATGACAAAAAACTCCCATATCTGCTGGGCGAAGTACAACAATGTGCAAACACAGCAGCAAGATTTGTGAGTTGCTGTGATAGGAGAAGGATATCAAATGGAACACAACCACCCTAAAGACTAATCATTGTTTATATTCCTGCACTATACCTGCATCGAGTGATCTTGGTACACAGAAGTTGATCTATTGAAGATTCCGACCTTCAAAGTACATAATTTTTGTTTTGATTGTATTGCTGTATTGTTCTTTCTGCTTTGGCAATGTAAACGTATGTTTTCTCATGCCAATAAAGCCCTTTGAATTGAAAATTGAATTGAATTGTATAATTCCAATCATCTCGCTCAAATGCTAATTGATTTGCGCACTGTTTGGTGGTCATATTTCATGACAAATCTGTGTGAAAAGGTATAATAATTAGATGTTGAGTAAAGCTGCCTAATCCTTAGTGGGAGACGTTTTCCCCCCCTTTAATTGTAATTTTATTTTAAGTAGGACGTAAATCTCAGCTCTTAATGTTTGAAATTAAGTCTGTAAACTCAAATTGTTAAGTAAATAGTGTAAGGAGCAATCAGTATCAAATAATAACAAATTCAGACTTTTCTCCACCCCCGACAAATTTAACCCATTCCAAGTTAATCATGGAGATAATTAGTTAGATCACATTTAATTAGATCATTTCAAATAATATATGCACAGCACCTATTTTCAGAAAATAAAAACGTTATTCAAGTTCATCCTTAAATAACTGCATGATGTGAATTAATTAAGACACAGAGGGGACATTATTTTGCTACCGTGCTTGTATTAGACATTATTTGTGTACATTTTTATTTAAAGTATCTACATTGCACCAAAGTTGCACCAAAAGTGTTCATTAGAACTTCATTAGAACTGCATTATAATTTCATAAAAAGTAGGCTTAATTTATTCAGATGGTGGATCTACATTATTCTTCTCTAATCTATCAAAGCCAATCCCCTTTTCCCCGACACACAATTATCCCCACAGTCATTTCTCCTTGCGGTTGATGATCTCCCTTTGTAATCCCGCAAGGCTTTGTGTGACTTTTGTGAGCAATCGATAGTTACTCTTGTCTCACGATCGCAGGTGTTTCACCAAACGTGTGTTCATGGTCTTCAGAAGGTTGAGAACCGCCGCTTTAAATCACTTCATCCGAACACATGAATTTAAGCCTCCTATTCAAATACAGATTCTTCTGTGCACCAGGAGTGAGTCACACATGGACTATACTATTGACCAAATGCAGGGAGGCAGGGTGGTAACTAGCTGCAATTTGCCATTGACAGCCCATACATTCAAACAGAAAAGTACAAGCTCAAACCACATCATGTATTGTGATACATTGTATGGCCTGGCTTGTATGGCTATTTTTGTGATGTTTGAAGATCAGAAAAATATATGGTCGAACACAGTATTGCAATGACACTGACTATCATAGACATTGCATGTTTAGATCAGGTGTGATGTGTGATAGGAAAGTATACCACCGTCTTGGTACTTGTGGTGAGACCAGCTATGTTGTTTGCTATGGTTTAGAGACAGTCGCACTGAGGATAAGCCAGGAATTAGAGCTGGAGGTAGCATAGATTAAAATGTTGAGGTTCTCTCTGGGAGTAACAAGGATGGATAGGATCAGGAATGAGTACATCAGAGTTAGATGTTAGAGAGGCCAGACTGAGATGGTTTGGACATGTTTGTACAGAGGAGGGATAGTGAGTATATCAGTAGAAGGATGTTGAGGTTGGAACTGCCATGCAGGAGGCCTAGAGGAAGACCAAAGAGGAGATTTATGGATGTATAGTGAAAGAGGACATGAAGTTAGTTGGTGTGAGAAAAGAGGCAGAGGACAGGGTGAGATGGAAGCAGATGATTCGCTGTGACGAAAAGAAGAAGATTCTGAGAGGACATCATTGGCTGGCCTTGGTAAAAGGTAAAAAGTCACGAGAAAGTGACGACTAGTTGCAGCGCCTCTTTACTGCTCTGCAATGGTCTAAACACTGTTGCAACTCAGGTCCGTTTCACAAGGATATACTGTATAGAGGGTTTAAAGGGTTAAACTGATCTGCCCAGACAGGAACAAGAGGCCGTTGTATTCCATCCTGACCGAGACTGAGGTCACTCCTCCACAAGCAGACCCCATGCTGTGGTTCTCCTTATCTCTCCGTTCCACCCCTTCACTGCTTTCAGCCCTTTAACCACTGGCCCCCTACACAACAAGGTCCTAACTTACACATCTTGAGAGAGAGACGGAAAGAGAGGGCGGGGGGGAGGAAGAGGGAGACGGAGAGAGGAATGGAGGGAGAGAGCACACAATTTTACACTTGCACGCACACAAACAAATAAGCCGGTATTGATCGGGGAGCCACGGCTGCATTCGCAACGATGCTCGATAGATGCTCTCTCTCTCTCCAGGGATCAGTCACGCTCCTGCTGCCTGCCCCGCTGTACCCTGCAGTTTAACACCAGCACCCTTCTCTAAGGGACACCCTCAATCCACCTGACACCTATAGCCTCCTCGGTGCCCAGGCCGCAATCACTATGCGCAGGCACGCAGGCATGGGGGGGGGGGGGGGGGGGTGTCATACGCTGGTCCGACATACCAATAGTCAGACATGTGTGTTAGGGATAGGTAAAGACTCTAACCGCACACAATTCAATGGGCTGTATTGGCATGAGAAAACATACGTTTACATTGCCAAAGCAGAAAGAACAATACAACAATACAGCAATACAATCAAATCACACACACACACACACACACACACACACACACACACAATTAGCCAAAATAGCTCATAAGCTAATCATTTTTCACTTATCTGTTTGCAGTCAATTGCTTCACGAGTCCAGTCGTGTTAGTCATCTCATGTACATCCCAAACCCAAGAAAATATGAACCACATTATAATAACACTCTGAAAAGTGCTCAAAAAGTGATCTCTCAGTCATAGGCTACATGTTGAGCTGGATGTGTCAAGTCAGACAAAAGTGAACCCTTGATTTCCGGTCGGTGGATTTCAAAATAAGAGATTTTCTTCTTCCACAATAATTGCTGTGTGTGTGCATGTATCTAAGATGTGCGGGTTACGCGACTAGACAGGAGACTATAGACTTTCTAGTTGATATATGGCCACAGACCCCCCTCATGTTGTGCCAGGGACCTCCAGAAGCAAACATTTGAGGGGAAAAAAATAGTTAATATATAATGATTTGCACACATTCTCAAGATGTTTCATAAATAGTATAGATCTACATGCTCAGTACGAAGTGCCGCGCTGTATGCTTGTATATCTGCTATTTGTGAATAGCCAAAGTACAAAGAAAATAGTTCAAAGGATTGTGGTGTGGGGGTTTAGTTGCTTCTCCGAGAAGTGTCACCCAGAAATGCCGTTTCACTCATTTCACGCACGGTTTCACAAATTTGCAAGGTTGGGCGTTACAGATGTGAGGGGAGACGCACGCGCACGCGCGTTTGTAAACACAAGTGCATGAAATAAGAAACACGAAAAGGAGTGAAACTCAATTTCAGGTTGACCTTTCACAGATCAGATTCCTGATAGGGCATGCCGTTCGACAGAGCATCTCACGCATGGTGTCGACTCCTTCCTCCCCACCCACAGAGAGCCCCGACTCGGGGTGACACGCTGGCAGTGGTGGAAAAAGTATTTGCATGTTTTACTTAAAGGGACACTTCACCCTTTTTTAGAACACCTTCCTGGGGGTCTTTGTGTGTGTAATATGTGGTTTTAGATATTTTAGATTTTAGCAGTGAGCCCAGTAGGGCTGTCAGTTCACCTCTATAATCCAATTCGAATTTCATTGCTTAATTATTTGTAATTTTCGAATATATTCGAATATTTACATTGTATTTTAGCTCATATTTAGCCTATAATAATACACAGAATAACAAGGTTTTGACGATGCACGTTCTGTCCACTAGAGGGCCCCCCCTTCCAAACGACAAAGCAGTACTTTCAGAACATGTAATAATGGTTTTCGGCACAAAATAGCGTTTAAACTGTTGTTTTATTGAGCACAGTGCACTCAGCACGGTAAGATTGTTGTCTGTCTATAGTGCAAATGCATTTTACAGTGAACGTTGTATACTTCTGATACAGTATAGTCTGAGTAGTGAGTAGGCTAGTCAGGAATCATGAACTTTTTCTTTTTTCTTTTTAAACGGAATGCTGTCACGATGAACAGGCCATCATTAGTAAATAGCAATGAAGATATATAGAGATGCCTATATTTTGCGCTAAAGTAATTGTTGAATAACACATAAATGTAGGTTTTAACGCTAGAATGGCATTGTAGTGGACTATAGTGAGAGGCGAGATTGTCTTTCCTTCATTGCGGGACTGCAGGACTAGTCTGGAGATATAGTCGTGGATGATCAGCTTCAGACAGTCAGTGTTTTGGTTCGTACCTGGAGTTTTGCATTATCTCCGCTGTGCACAGCAGCACAGGGGAACTGTCTTTAATATATCCATGGTCGTTTTCAGTTGCTTTCCATGTGCAACACAAAAGTAGCCTACCATGTGTTTGTTTTGGTAATAGCCTACTGCAGGCGCAGCCATGCTGATTCACGTAATCGCGTAGGACAAAATGAAACCAGCCGGACCAACGTTAATGGTTTAATGCACGTAGGACCCGCATTTTCAAACTGTCCACAATATGCGACAGACTCGACGGTACTAATAAAACATGCGAGTGATTCTTCTTAGTTGCAGCGCGCTGTGCGACTGCGTGTGTGCATGCGTGCAGAGGAGGGAGGAGGTGACGAGGCGCGCGTGTGACCGTGTGTGCGTGCGTGCAGATGGGAGATTTCACAGCGGTAGATTCGTTACTCAATACATTTAGTGAGCGGATAAAATAACATAAAACAAAATAAAAATATTAAATAGAATTAATAAATGATAAAAGCTCGAATGGCAATTTTAGCTTTCGAATATATATATATTTTTTAATATTCGAATTTCTTTCATATTATGAAATTCGTTCTGACAGCCCTAGAGCCCAGTGTCTCTGATGTCATGGACGCACATTTTTTATTCCTGGGATAGCTCGTTTTGCCATGCCGGCTACTATAGTAGCCCTGCCCTACTAGGTAGGGGTACGTTAAAAAGACTGGATTAAGGTTGGTGAGGGATGCGTTGCTCCCCTGCTTGCGGTTATGTTTAGGTTAGAGTTAGAGATAGGGTTAGTAATAGTAGCCATAACCACTTGTGTGCGGTTCAAAACACAGCCCAGCGCTTCCTACTTGACGTGACATCACTCCATAGACATTACATGTTAAAAGACCTACATTCAGAAGCCATAAACAATGCTTTTTCTGAAGGTAAACTTTATTCTATTTGGTTTAGCGGTCTTAACATCTTGTTTTCTTCATAATAATATTGGTCTTTTACATTTTGACATTTGGAAACGGCCTTAAATGGTGCAGAGAAAGCAGGTAGGGATGTATCTCTGGTCCATGAGTAAGGCTATGGCAGTGCACCAAAGCATTATGGGAATTGTAGTCCAGCAAGGAAGTGACATCATGGACACTGCTAAAATCAAAAAGGAAAAGTGTTCTAAACGTCATTAACAGTGTCCCTTTAAGTGTCCCTTTAAGTTTGATTTACGTTGTAAAAGTCCTGAATTCAAATTGTACTTGAGTAAAAGTACAAAAGTATAACAATGTACTGAAAGTACTAAAAGTAAAAGTAGGAATGTCTCATTTCAAGTTTCCAAGTCTTCTGAAAATAGCAGATCTACAAGCTCACAATGCGTCGCTACAAGCTCACAATGCGTCGCTACAAGCTCCCAATGCGTCGCTCGGCTATTTTCATTCATCATCATCATCCATCATTTCTTTCCATGTATGTTTATGTATGTATATATCTAATAAAATCTAAGTAACTAGTAACTCAAGTAAAAGTACAATACTTGGAAATTGGAAATACTCAAGTAAAGTACAAACTCAAAATTGTAGTACAGTTCTTTAGTAAATGTATAGATACTTTCCACCACTGTGATGGCCAACCAACCATCTCTTGAAATAAGGCAAGGGTTCCCAAAGTTTACAGGCCGCCATGAGGGACACATTTAATTTCAGTATAGAGACACACGGGGACTACACATTTCACAACGCCAAATGAGACAGGGGCCCCACTTCTGGTCCGTTAGAACGGTGTACTGCAGCTGTCAATGCAATCCCTATGAGAGGCATCATAGAATACCCTCATTTCACTGGTTCATCACTGAGGCTGTAGCGATTATCTTTTGTGTTCTAATAAAGTGTCCCATATGTTTGATTTGTCCTTTTCAATGTCACATATCTGCCATCTCAATATACATCCCACATTGTACTATAACTATAATATACTCCATCAGAGATTCAAAAGTGCTAGCATTGTAAATCTCAAGTTAAAGTGGTCGCACGGTATACGTCACGGTTGCATCCCTTGAGGTTTTTTATACCCAGATATATTAAATATAGTCTTCAGTTCATTTCGTTACATTTTAAAAGTAGGCTCCTATAACTATAGTTGAATTTCAATGGACTTCTATGGGCTGGCCTGCAGTACACCGTTGTAACGGAAGTGGGGCCACTGTCTCATTTTGGGGCGTGAAATTTGTATTCCCCGTGTTTCTTGGTAACCTTCTTCTGTGCTAACCAATCACAATACCCCATCCCTAAGCTCCAGCCCCGCCTCTCCTCTGTCCACCTGCACTGTCCTGTTGCATCTGCTGCCTGCAGCGTGACTCCTCCCCCCAAGGCTTAATGAATGACCTCGCACGCATGCATGCATGCACACACACACACACACACACACACACACACACACACACACACACACACACACACACACACACACACACACACACACACACACACACACACACACACACACGATGAGCACATTGCTTGCGTGTTGTACTTGAAAGTTGACATAAGAATCCCTTGGTGAAATAACTAGTGGGTTGTTGTTGCAACTTGCTGGCTGCAATGCAACACTATCCCATTGGCTGAGAGGTCGGCAAAAAAGTGTCTGGTTGCCTAGGTAGAGCCGAGGCAGCCAATCAGAAAGATAGGTGACTACGGCAGCCAATGAAGTTGCCACTACCAACCTGGTAAAAAGTTCACAGAGTGATAAGAGGTATAAGAGGTTTCTGCCCGACAGCAACGGTATCAACTCGCCTGCAGTTTCTGTATGCTATCTATTCTATTGGTATTTATTCCAGAAAACCACCTGACTTTGAAAGTTGACTTCCTCTTGCCCCCTTTGGTTGATTGGTTTATTATATTATTAGACAATAAAAATGCAAACAGTACATGGGTACAGTCAAAGCACGTTGGTCCAAAAGGATAACGCAGAAGAAATACCTTGTGCAGGTCTTGTTTCCATTCCAGTTATTTTCCTTAAACAAGCTTGCCTTCTCCCGTGCGATATAAAAATACACGCAAATGCATGCTCAGGCACGCACGCAAGCACGCACACACACACACACACACGTGTGCCATTGGTGGAGTATATAGTGTTGGCCTGGCTTTGCGTGCCACCTGTGGCAGTGTTTACAGGAAACAACCATCCTAGATGCTCCTGTGTGTGTGTGTGTGTGTGTGTGTGTGTGTGTGTGTGTGTGTGTGTGCACGTGTGTGTTTGCCTGCTCAGGCCCTGCGGGGATACAGGCCACCACCTCAGCCAGCCAGCAGCGCTCTATGTGTCTGCTCTTGTAGGACATGCTCTGTACACCGCGCACACGCACACGCACACACACACACACACGCACACACACGCACACACACACACACACACGCACGCACACAAACACACGCACACACACGCCGCCAGCATCTCACGCTTGACTGGATCCGCTGCTGGCGGGCGCTGGGCTGGGCCAGTGTTGCCAGATTTAGCGAGAGAGAAATAAGCAACCAACCTGCATGGTCCATGAAAACAAGCCCAAAAGAAGCGACTATAGGCCACAGGAGCACATTAAACCCCATATACTGTACATTGGCTATTTCAAGATAGCCGATCTACAAGATCACAACTGTGAGTTTAAACAACGTCATGAAGGAAGCCCAAATAAGCAAATACACTTTTAAAACATCCCTCCCAAAGAAACTTAAATAGTAGCCGAGTATCAATATTTGCCTCTGACATATACTCAATAAGTAAAAGCACCCCAAATGTTCACTGGAGTACATTGCTTGAGTGAATACATTGTACTTACTATAGTAGAGTTACTTAAGTTTCCACCATTGTGTTGGGGAGTTGGGCAGCCCTTGTGCAGCGGTGCAGCGAAGGGTTAAGGTGGCACATTCCTGAGTTTAGAGGCTGTAACTAATATGAGAGTTTATTAGTGGAGGGGGCGGGGCTGAGGAACAGCTACATCTGGAGGAGTCAGTGATGTTTGGCTGCCTCACATGCAGTGGTGCAAGGTAACGAAGTACATGTACTCAAGTAATGAACTTCATTCATTCATTCATTATTCCATGTCTTTTCAGTGCATACTCTTATTTTGAAGACCAAAAGCTCCCGAACCGAAACATACATTTTCTAACCAAAATTGACCAAAACCGCAATCTGGGAAAATAACAATGCATGCATTTAAAAAAGAAATCTTGTTTACATGGAGGCAGACTTTTTCACTTTCGGTTCATGTGCTGTTTACTCAGTCGTCCTTACTGGAGTATTTCCAATTTACTATTACATCTACTACACTACATCTCAGAGGCAAATATTGTACTGTTTTTTTTACTCCACTACAATTATTTGAAAAACTTTAGTTACTATTATGAACTTTTTGATTATTGTTACAAAGCATAAATTAACGACGCTCACAATGTGTCGTGATGGGAAGCATTGTCAGCTTGTAGATGAGCTTGTTGTGAGCATGTATATTTGTTTATACATTAGAAAACTTGTGAGAGGGATCGTCTATACATTTTAACACTTTCAACACAAATTTTTGGCAACACAATTGCCGAAAATCCGGCGGAAAATAGTCCCATGGTTTTTTGTTGAAGAGAAAAAGACGCCGCCATTGCGATGCGAAACGAAAACAGCCTTCACAGCCTGTTGTAGTCAGTCACTTGCATTGGACTCATTTTCCCAGAAGCCCTAGCAGCCCAGAGCATGGCTCAATTTCCAAATCCGCTCTTTCTTTTGATTATTAAAAAAAGGCTTTTACTACACATAGTATAATAATAGCTGTTCTATATATTGCAGTATTGACACTTTTACTCAAGTAAAAAAAAGTTGGTACTTTTTCCACCTCTGCTCACATGCTCACGCACAGGTACGCACGCACACTCATACAGATACAATAACAGAGACACACACCTGCGTGGATTCTCTTGTTACCGCTCACCGGCATTTAGCTGCCTCTCACTCGCTTTTGAAGCCCTTAGGCTTATAGTGGTGGTTAGCCATCATCATTACCTTTCATATATTTGTCTCTCTCCTATTTCAACGCCATTAACATTTTCCAGTATCATATTCAATGTATTTAAGTTGTTATGTTTTATATTATATAGTGTTTTCCAACAACTATCATTGCAAGCTGCCCACGCAACCAACGTTACATTTTAAATAAGAATAAGAATGGGAGTAACAATATCAAATATGTAGACAAAACACAAATATAATATGCAGTAAAGACTGGAGTTCCTCAGTCTCTTGTAGAAAAGAAAAACGAAATAGCAGCAGACATCTAATACGTCTGTCGGGTGGAAACGTCATATGTCCGAAACTGTTGCTTTTCAATATTCTAATTCAAAAACAGCAAAAGTAGCAGATCTACAAGCTCAAAGTCAAAACGCGTCGTTCCGAACCATGTTTCGAGCTTGCAGATCTGCTACTTTTGATACTCACATACTTGTGTGACGCTATAGTATGACCAAGTTGGGCTTATTTACAAACAAAAAAATATGGAGATAAGACGTTTCTGTCCGATTCAACTTTTTTTTTTACGATATGCATACATAGTGTGTGAACAGTTTCTACACGTCGTACTGTACATAAAGGATGGAAGGATGTGCAAGACGACACGCTGACTACAGCTAGGGCTCAGCAGCCCTATTTGCCTGGCTGGGGAAAGTCTCCCTCTTGTCAGTTGGTTATAAGCATGTTGGTGCTGCGGTATGGCCCACCTACAGCCTGCAGCGTGAAGCAGCAGATTGTGGCTAGCGTGGTTTGATGATGCTCTTTGCCTTGGCTACGCTGCGCACCACTTGGAATAATATGTCTTGGAGGGAGAGCGAAGCTCACCTCCAGTCATGATGTGCTGGGCCATCCACACATACTGTAGGCCTATACATACAGTATATTGTTTTGCCATGGAACCATATATCTATCTATCTATCTAGGCTACTTTAGCATGTTATCCATCCATCCATGAAAATATGAAGCAGGCACCTTAGCACGTTAATTAATTACAAAGATTGTTTTATTCGATCTATCCATCCATCTATACCAGTGGTTTTCTCTATACCACATCAATACAGCATGATCTTGTGTGTACAAAATACGTTTGGGGTCTGAGTGGCTAAATCTCATGAAATGGTGGTCCGTGGCTCAAATTCTGAATAAACATATGAGGTAGGCTACTGTATGCATGTTATTGAAGATAGAGAGTTAAATCGTGGTAAAATACGAACGGATATAACTATAAAAAACTAATACACGTTAAAAAGCTTTTGTAATGTCACTTCCAACCAAAGCTTCTCATACGAGGAAATCAAGAAATCACTTTGGCGTTTCCATTCGCGTTAATGCCTGAACAAGTCATGTTATGTTAAAAACGGATCGCTTGTGTAGGGCCTCGCGTTAAAATATGATTATGTTAAAAACGCATCGCTTGTGTTCTTAATATGCCTTATGCCTGCCTGGCTGACAGCCTGTCACTCAAGACGGCCGTGGGCCTGCCTCTAAGTGCAAAGGACACGCCTCCTTGTTCTTTCGCGGCAGGATCCATAATCAAGCGTCAGTGATCTGTCCTTGTCTCCCTATAGGCCGTCTCGTCGTTATTCATTATTATCTTGGGACCTGTTCTTGCCAACTACGTTCATCCTCCTCCTCCTTCACCAACAGCAATGTTTTTTTTTAATCCAGCTCCGTTGAGCCTCCATAACCACCATGATATGCAACTTGCCATGAATCATCATCAACAAGATGTAATAATAACTGAAAATGATTGTCTTAAAATATATTTGTATACGTACAGTATGTACATGTATGTATTTGGTAAAAATGGGTAGGGTTTAAAAAAAAGGCAAAAGCTTGCTCTGGTGCACTGGCCTAAAAGTGGGTCCTTAAAAACTGCTTCAACTTCTAAAATGTATGTATGTATGTATGTGTGTATGTATTTTAAAAGGGGGGCTTTTTGGTAAAATATCAACCCACAATACCTTCATATATTTAAAAAGAATACCAAAATAGGGTTACCAGTGAAGGGCAACATGCCTATTCACTGAGGACTATGCAAGGCAGAGGCGTCCACCCCCCTGAGTCCAAGTTAGACTAGACCGCATACCTGTATGTATATGTATGTATGTATGTATGTATGTATGTTACGTATGTATGTATATCCTGCATTCTTATTCTTCTCGCCTGCGGTAATTTCACCAAAAGTGTACTTGATTTTGAAACACGAGTCTTGGATTTCTCAATAGTCAACGTACAGAGCCCCCTGACAGGTTTAACTATCCATTCCGATCAGCTTCAAGACGTCAACAAACCACTTAATCGCACATGGTTTAGCCTCATTCAGAGATGATTTACTCCACAAATATCCGATGCTTGTTTGCGGTCTCTGACAGTGGCGTGTGTGTGTGAGTGTGCGTGCGTGCGTGTGCGCATGTGTGTGCGTGTGCGCGCGTGTTTCTCCTAACCAGGCCACTGGTGTGGTCTGGAACCTTGTCTTGAGTGACAGAAAGGAAGAGGAATGGCGAGTTAACGAGTGCGTGACAGGAGACCACGGTGTTCACCTTGTCACTCACAGAGGAGGGTCCCCAAGCTCACACCCAAACCCGCCAAAGTGGCACGGCGGTGTGGAATGTGACTCTGCGGTCTGAGGGGGGGATCCGGGGGGGGGGGGGGGGCACACGGGTTCAGCATCTTCCATCTCCCCCCTCCTCTCTGGCCCGGAACATATTGCACTTCGCCGGCGTGCGTGGTGCAGAGGTGGGGGAGACAACCTTTTCTCCGTGGCTGGCTGTTGCACACGTTGGGGTTACGTCTGGATTTCATCACCGCCGAGCCGATCCCTGGTCCCAATTAAGTTACAAGAGACAGAGAGGTAAGCAAGGCGGGAGCACTTTAAAGTGAAAGCTGCCGCAATCAGCACTTGAACGCAGACTCTGAGAGGCAATGACAAGCGATGGGAAACATCAAGGCTCCCCTGAGAGAAGCAAAACTACAACTTTATCTCTCCGTCGTTACTCCAGGTCAACTGTTTTACAACACGATGGCTGATGGTAAATGTAGTCCTTTATGTCCGCACACACACCTCTTTCAGAAAGCTAAACGCTTCCATGCGAACGTTTTCTCGGTTAGCGCCGACATCTGCTCACAGGTTAACAGGCAGGTCTTGTATGGATATTTTGACGTGCATGGTTGTTGTTGCTCTGGTACAGACTTACAGTATATTTATATTTATAACCTTTTCATGCCAAGGACCCCCAAAATGATAAATATTTGTCCGTAGACCGCCATCTGAAATGTTTTGTGCCAGACAGAGACCCCCAGCTGAAAACACTTGTGTATGAAATGTGGATAAAGGGGTTAAGATGTATTAACACATTTCTCCCCCCTGGAGCACCCCGAGGGACCCCTGGTGGACCCCAGACCGCACTTTGAGAACCACCAAAATAGAGCGCCGTAAATCAAATAAGTCAACTGATAAAATAATCTATATAAATAAATGACTACCAAATAAATACTTTCATAATATATATGGACGAGGAGACACGTTATGGAGGTTCCCCCAGGCTTGACTTCGAGGGAATGTGTATAAATATTTGAATGCAAAAACACATATATATATATATATATATATACACACACACACACACACACACACACACACACACACACACACACACACACACACACACACACACACACAGTTATATATCCCTTTCAATGTATTGGTCGTGCTGCTTTTCATTTGTTTATTGCCTTAGCTCTTCTAACACCCTCCCACCACCCCACCACCACCCCATCACGCACCAACAGCCACACACCCCAACAGCCTCCTCCTATCCCCCACACACACACACCCCTCAATCCCCCACATTACAGCCATTTACCTAATTGGATAAAACGACTCCTGGATGTAAGCCAAAGGGGGTTTTATAGTCTGTGTTTGCGATTCGGATGTTTGATTATAGGCTCTCTTTGATAATTACTCCCAGTTTCCTATACCAGCCAGCCGGGCCCTCTCTCTCTCTCTCTCTCTCTCTCTCTCTCTCTCTCTCTCACACTCTCTCTCTCTCTCTATCTATCTCTCTTTATCGTTTCCCCACCATGCTGCGAGCATCAGTTGCGCGCCCAAATCAGCCACCGGGCCGTAAAAGGTACCACAGCATGCCTTCTGGGCCCTACATCACAGGCGTGCTCCGTGCCCAGTTTACCGAGGCTAATTATCCCTAATTTGAGGTAATGGCGTGATCAAGTATATGTGTTATTATCACGGATCCCCCACTGGCCCACTCTATACCCCCTCCCCGTGTCAAATTATTGGCCCTTCAAAGGTTATCCATTCTGAGCTCGGTCAGGCTTTTTTTTGGATTGGACCTCTTGTTTGTTATATAGGCATAATATCCCTTGTATAGGGGTGGGCGATGAATGGTGATAAATACCGTCAAGACGATATGCCTTTTCAGAGATATCGTATATATCGTGATACACATGTGAATGCACAGTTCTATACCTTCATTTATGCTTCTTTAGAATGACGGTTTTGTAGTATTTTGGTCTAAATGGTCTCCTACTCCTTTTCTTTAGTTTTCATTACCTAGTAGGCGGTTGTACTGCATGTAACTTGAAAAATAACCATGAAAACCAACATGAAAATGAATCGTGATAATACCGTGGATGGTGTATTTTTCCTCCCCTCTCTCTCCATCTGTTCTTTCCTCCCCGGATTCCTTCTCTCTCTCTCTCTCTCTCTCTCTCTCTCTCTCTGCCAGTGGCCGTGCATGTGAAATGCACTGTAATGCCATCAAGGATTCCTGATTGTAAGTGAGGGAGATAGCATGGCCTCACCTGCTCTGGCCCTGGGGGGGGGGCTGATGTGCTTATCAGTGCGCTGAGAGGAAAGGAGACGTAATCCATTCTGTGGCTCAGGGGGGGATCTCTCATCGACCTTCCCCCGCACTGAAAGGGCCCTATACCTGCAGGGTG
This sequence comes from Protomyctophum bolini, assembly GCF_963924005.1. NCBI lineage: Eukaryota > Metazoa > Chordata > Actinopteri > Myctophiformes > Myctophidae > Protomyctophum > Protomyctophum bolini. Next base: position 36,372,467 of record NC_137867.1, on the reverse strand, counting down.
TCACCGCAGCCCTGTGATACGGCCACGTCTATACCAACCAACCATCATCTCCCCAGCTCCTTCCTTCCTGCCGATATGGACCCAACTCTATTACGCCACTGTCGGGGGAGAAACCTCTTAACTCCATATTACACTTTTTGTGTTTGTTTTTTTACCCCTGTAAATTAGCGCCCTATACTTGATCGTACTACAGTGTCACACGAAAGAAAACAAAAGCTTCGCATCGCGTTTCGAGGTTGTAGATCTGCTACTTTTGCCCGTTTTTGAATTCGACTCATGAAAAGAAACGGTTTTGGACATATGAGGTTTCCACCCGACATAGTCGATTATAGGTCTTGCCTGCATAGCCTGTCAGTTTTACGGTGGCTCTCTTGCCATAAGGGGCATTAGTTGGCCCCTCCGGAAGCTAAAGGCCCCAAGGGCATATACCAAAAAAGTTTAAAAATTGTTAAAACTTTAGTCCACTTCCTTGGTGGGGATGTACCAGAGCAGTGGCAGGCTGATGGAGGGCAACTTCTCCCTGGTTCTTCTCGCTCGGTTTTAAGTAACTCTGGAACTCTATTTTCGGTTTTCCCTGCAGTGAAACATCTTATCAGTCACTAGCCACAGAATGAGAAGTTACTTTAAAAAATCAGGATCCTCGCTATTATTTCCGTTGGGTTTCAGGGCACGCAGACTGAAGTCGCGAATATAACGTACTTGTATAGGTATTTTGTGCGTTTTTCGTTATTATAGGAAATATTGCGTTGCCGCTATTTTGGCCCGATAAGAACGGCACGTCTAATTACACCTGTATATCTGCACGTTTTCTCTATCGCTCTCTCACACATTTCCTGAAGCGAGCGAGCTTGTTCTGTCTCTCTGCTTCTGTTCTACTTGCAAACACGCGCATGCACACGCACACACACACACACACACACACACACACAGAACATCAGTGATTACCATTGTTCTAATCCTTTTATATTATTTCCCTCCCCATCACTGGGTGCTGTTTCACAGGCTTCATGCAAATGTTCTGGGTAATGAGCGGAAAAAGGCGTGAAGAAAAGAGTGTGGGGGAAAGAGAGAGAGAGAGAGAGAGATGAGGAGAGACAATTCCTGCGCCTCTGAACAATCAAAAGAGCAGTACAGCCTCTATTCTTTGTACTTGCCTGCATCTGTGTGTGTGTGTGTGTGTGTGTGTGTGTGTGTGTGTGTGTGTGTGTGTAATGGGGATGCGGAGGGAGGGTGGGGGTAAGTTGGTAGATGGGAGGGTGGAGGAGGTGGTGGGGGAGAGAGAAGGAGAGGTGTGTGTGTGTGTGTGTGTGTGTGTGTGTGTGTGTGTGTGTGTGTGTGTGCGTGAGCGTGTGAGCGTGCATGCTTGTGTGTGTGTTCGGGTTGCAGTGGGGGGTAGATGGAGTGTGGAAGAGGAGGTATAGGGAGTGGTGGTGTGTGTGTGTGTGTGTGTGTGTGTGTGTGTGTGTGTGTGTGTGTGTGTGTGTATGTGTGTGTGTGTGTGTATGCGTGCGTGCGTGCATGCTGTCATGTGTCTGACAGATATTGAAGATAATTGTCCGCTTTCTTCGTCTTGCCTGTGTAATTCTGCTGCACTCACCTGGGTGAGCAAGTGAGAGAGAGAGAGAGAGAGAGAGAGAGAGAGAGAAAGGATGGAAGACTGTGTTGTGGAGGGCGGGGCAAGGGGGGGTTGGGTGGGCGTGTCGTGGTGATAAAGGGAAGATTCTCTGGGTATTGTTAGTGAGATGGAGTTTGCAGTGGAAAGCACACAGTCATGGGGGGCGTGGCTGTTCAACTGATGCTATGAACGCCACATGCTTGTAGTATACTGTAGGTGCATTCTGTTTTGGTACGATCTCCCAAATGAAGTATAGCCTACGTATATCGTCGCTGAAATCTTGTGGCTCCATATTCCATCTTTTTTTTCCATGCACGAATGCTTAATTTCATATAGGCTACTTTAAAAGTATAGTGGAAATAGTTGTACTTTCTATGACATGAAAGCATTTTGGGAGTGAGGTTTGGGCATGTCCTGTATATAACATGCATGTGATTTAAGTTTGGGGTTGATAGGATCTCCATGCGTTCATGAGTGAGTGAGAGTATGACATTTTTGTACAAAATAGGCACATCCCACACATTTTTTAAAGCAACATGCTGAAACGGACGCACGCACACGCACGCACACTCACACACACACACACACACATACATGTATACACACACACAAAGCTGTGCATATGGGAGCGGCTGGCACCGCTCAAAAGTAATCTTGTATGTTTAATCACATGACTTCAGATATCATCTGATTGGCTATAGCATATAGCGTATCGCTATAGCATACAGACAGACGATGTTCAGGCTCCATCTCTGCCTTGTGGTCGACACACACTGGACGAGAGGAGCGAGGGAGGGCCAATGAACAGGTGTCTTATTGGGTAGACGAGAGGAGCGAGGGAGGGCCAATGAACAGGTGTCTTATTGGGTAGACGAGAGGAGAGAGGGAGGGCCAATGAACAGGTGTCTTATTGGGTAGACGAGAGGAGCGAGGGAGGGCCAATGAACAGGTGTCTTATTGGGTAGACGAGAGGAGAGAGGGAGGGCCAATGAACAGGTGTCTTATTGGGTAGACGAGAGGAGCGAGGGAGGGCCAATGAACAGGTGTCTTACTGGGTGGACGAGAGGAGCGAGGGAGGGCCAATGAACAGGTGTCTTATTGGGTCAACGAGAGGAGCGAGGGAGGGCCAATGAACAGGTGTCTTATTGGGTCAACGAGAGGAGCGAGGGAGGGCCAATGAACAGGTGTCTTATTGGGTGGAATACATTTGAATGCTAAAGACCCAGGAGAGGATTATTCCGCCCGGCTGCGGACGGACGGACGGACGGACGGAGGCCATCCACTATTAATGAGATGGAGCTGTTTCAGATTTCTACATCAGCTCCTGGCTACGCATGGAAGGCTTGCATGCTGCAGCACTGTTACATGTTGACTCTGGAGGGAAGGGGGGGGGGGGGCAAAGGGAATTAAGGGGGGTTCAGGTGGGCTTGTGTCCTGGAAGTTCCTCAGCATTAGTCACAATGAACAGAACGGACGCTCTGACTGATGAGGGAGGCTAATGGATATAGATCTGGGGTGTCTGTCTTTTTTGATGCATGGGCGCTGTAGCCCCTCCAATGCATTACGTCACACCGCAGCCTGCAGGTCTATGGGATTTAATGGACTGTATATGCTTGGAGCACTTATCACGTAAATTGTTTGCCAGCAGGTCTATGGACTTGTTTAGGGCACCAAATGACGACGTAAGACGTCATGTGGCCGATATAAATAGAGTGGGCGCCCCTCACTTCACACGAGCGTGATTCTTTTTTACCTCAAATGATTAAAGTATAGGTTGGTGTTTTGTTTTGTGTGTGTGTGTGTGTGTGTGTGTGTGTGTGTGTGTGTGTGTGTGTGTGTGTGTGTGTGCGCGAGTGCGTGTGTGTGTGTGTGTGTGTGTGTGTATGTGTGTGTGTGGGGGGGGGGGGGGTTGACAGCATAGGGCTTGGCCACATACACTGCAGTGTGAGTAACCCCTATTTTCCAGGCAATGATTTAAAGTAGAATTTAAATTGGATGATATTATATGTAATGTGCACAGCCTTGGTCTTACCAACTGGAAAGCTAGTCTGACTGTCAAAACATGCCAAGTGTGATGATCTTTATTGTGACAACGTAAAAACGCGCGGCATGATCACTGTGGAGGGACTGAATCGTGGTACCCAAGAGGCCTGGCATTTTGGAGTATACGTCTTGCCGCTTGCTTTCGCCCACTCGGACTGGCAGATACATATAGGTGGGGCTTTTACAAAGTGTTTGAGACTCAACTTTATAATTTTAGCTTGTCCTCGATTGACAACTCACCTTTTTACCCCGCGCCGTAAACCCCTCCCACCTGGCAGAGCAAGACAGATAAAACAAATGCTTGGATTCCTTGCGCACACTTATACTGACCCAAAGTCTTTTTCAAGACTGAATGGGAACGAAAACATAACAACAACAAAACCAATCTTCCGCATCTGTTTTTCCTAATTCTAATTCCAGGGAAAAGATTGGAACCAGTTCGTTTCCCTCCCTCCTCACTTCATACTTCTTTTCTTCACCGACCTTTCCCTCGTCGTCTGTTCCCCATTCATGCTCCTCCGTATGGCCGTGGCGCGCGGTGGAAAATAGACCAATCTACAAGCTTGTGGATTGGCTGTTTTCCCACCGCGCGCCACCGCCACACGGCAAAGTATGAATCGCAGAACGTTGAAAAACAGCGTGATATGTAGCCAAGTCAAACAATGGTGGGTCCCATTGCTAAGCAGTGTCTAGCAGGACTGGGCCTGCCTCCAGGCCTGTGTGGTCACTGGAAACACTGCTGAATGCTGGGATAATACTGGGCCTTAACAGAAGCGCCCGCGGACCCCCCCCCCCCCCCTCCTCAGCCCCCTAACCGTCACCCATGTTCTCCAACTCCACCCCACACTGTAAGTCAGTGGTTCTCAAATGGGGGTACGTGTACCCCTATAGTGAGAGAATGTGAAAAATGGAACGAAAAACTGTACACAGTTCAAAGTATATGTGCTCAGGGTGGTCACTCTAATATCAAGTCTCACATGCCTTTTCTTATTTGTAATGTTATATATTCTTCAATATATTCTTCAAAAATAGCAGATACAAGCTCAAAACTTGTAGATCTGCTATTTTTGCTACTTTTGTATGACACTATGGCAAAGTAGGGCACGAATTTACACAAACAAACGGTAAAATAACGGAGATATAAGGTTTCTGCCCGACAGCAACGATATGCTAGATATTCTCTTTTTCTATAAGCAACATGTAAGTGTTGGAGGTAAAGGGGGTACTTTGATCCAGAAATCAGGAAAAGGGGTCCTGAAGTAAAAAAGAACCACCGCTCTAAGTCTTGTCCACGCTCCCTCGGCTGCATGCACTAACGTACAGGAATATTGACATTTAGCACACTGACCCACCACATCCGTGAGTGTTTGCGTGCACCTCGCACACTATTGCAGTGATGCTGCGCGCACGCGGATGAGTGCATGCACGCACACACACACACACACACACGCCCATGTACATGCACACACCCTCTGTGATTGTATTCACGCATACTGTACACTACCCTATGCATGTGCAGTGTGCACACACGTAGTATATACACTCACACATGTACACACATAGCCTCTCCATCTGTGCTCTCCCACGTGCACACGCACACGCACACACACACACACACACACACACACACACACACACTAATCTCTTTCACTGCTCTCTCGCCAAACTCAAGCGCACACACACACACACACACACACACTGCAGACACATAAAACAGATGCGCACAAGCGCTCAAAACTATCGTGCCATAATTCGTAGAGTTGTGATGGAACGCCAGCTGTTGCAGATGACTGCACATCAAGTTCAACACGGCTTCACACTAGTCTAACTGCAGTATGCCACAGGGTGCCCCGCCCCCCCGCTGGGGAGAGCAGGATGTGATTGTGAGAGCCTATAGAAGGGTTTCTCAAAGTCTCACCCTATATCTACATCTTCTAATTATTTAGAAACTGATTTTTTTATTTTTATGGAATCTTCTCTACCGGCGGTCCGTGACACAAAACATTTTCCAATGGGGGTCCGGAGCCAAATACACATGAATTTGGGGGGCCTTGACATAAAATTAGTTTGAGAACCATTTCCCATATATAGGATCAGCCTCACCTCACACAGTGTACCACTAATCACAGCCTCACCTCCACAACACCCTAAAGGGCAGCATTGGTTTCTAACTTTTCTGGCCCCTGTGAATGACCTTTGCATCCACGGCACCCCTGAATTACATTGATAATTTTAGCATCATGTAAATCTTAGATACAGTAATGTCACAAGGAAAACTTAGGACAGTATCCGTTTCCATTAGGACAGATTTAACTTAACGTGTAACCACTTGAACCCCAGTATCCTTATTTTGGAGGGAACATTGACTAGAAATAGCCGACCCACCCAACGAGCTCACAACCTGTATATATTGCCTATTTATGGCAAAGACATTTTGTGCAGATAAAAAAAAGAACAAAGCAAGCAAGCACAGTCCTCACTCGGGTCCACTACGGGTATGAAGCGCTACAGGGTGTGGTGGAGGTGTGATTAGGGCGTAGGGTATGAAGCAATACGGGGTGTGGTGGAGGTGTGATTAGGGTGTAGTGTATGGGGGTGTGGTGGAGGTGTGATTAGGGCGTAGCGTATGGGGGTGTGGTGGAGGTGTGATTAGGGTGTAGTGTATGGGGGTGTGGTGGAGGTGTGATTAGGGCGTAGCGTATGAAGCAATACGGGTGTGGTGGAGGTGTGATTAGGGCGTAGCGTATGAAGCAATACGGGTGTGGTGGAGGTGTGATTAGGGCGTAGCGTATGGGGGTGTGGTGGAGGTGTGATTAGGGCGTAGCGTATGAAGCAATACGGGTGTGGTGGAGGTGTGATTAGGGTGTAGTGTATGGGGGTGTGGTGGAGGTGTGATTAGGGCGTAGTGTATGAAGCAATACGGGTGTGGTGGAGGTGTGATTAGGGTGTAGTGTATGGGGGTGTGGTGGAGGTGTGATTAGGACGTAGCGTATGGGGGTGTGGTGGAGGTGTGATTAGGGCGTAGCGTATGGGGGTGTGGTGGAGGTGTGATTAGGGCGTAGCGTATGGGGGTGTGGTGGAGGTGTGATTAGGGCGTAGTGTATGAAGCGCTACGGGGTGTGGTGGAGGTGTGATTAGGGCGTAGCGTATGGGGGTGTGGTGGAGGTGTGATTAGGGCGTAGTGTATGAAGCGCTACGGGGTGTGGTGGAGGTGTGATTAGGGCGTAGTGTATGAAGCAATACGGGGTGTGGTGGAGGTGTGATTAGGGCGTAGTGTATGAAGCAATACGGGGTGTGGTGGAGGTGTGATTAGGGCGTAGTGTATGAAGCGCTACGGGGTGTGGTGGAGGTGTGATTAGGGTGTAGTGTATGAAGCAATACGGGGTGTGGTGGAGGTGTGATTAGGGCGTAGTGTATGAAGCAATACGGGGTGTGGTGGAGGTGTGATTAGGGTGTAGCGTATGAAGCAATACGGGGTGTGGTGGAGGTGTGATTAGGGTGTAGCGTATGAAGCAATACGGGGTGTGCGGTATAGGTGTGATTAGGGTGTAGTGTATGAAGCAATACGGGGTGTGGTGGAGGTGTGATTAGGGTGTAGTGTATGAAGCAATACGGGGTGTGGTGGAGGTGTGATTAGGGCGTAGTGTATGGGGGTGTGGTGGAGGTGTGATTAGGGCGTAGCGTATGGGGGTGTGGTGGAGGCCAGGCCACCGGGTGTGTTTAGCGGCATACAGTATATGAGGTGTCCCTGTCTGTCGCTGTCCGTCCTGGGCTCTGCGGGCTCTCAATCGATGGGCAGCGAGTTCATCCTCTAATTACTGCAGTGGCCGGCCCCTCGCCTTCCCTCGGCAACTTATCAATAACACACTTCCACTCCTTCCCCGGGAGCCATAAATCTTTGGGTGCTGAGCCTCCTTGGGTCTCCCAGTAAACGGGCCCAGAGAGGAAGCCTGGACACATGTGTTAACAATCGCTGACAGGTCTTGCAACCAACCAACCCCCCCCCCCCCCCCCCCCCCCTCTCTCTGGTAGAGGCCGTTGGAGACAGAGGAACATGTACACACGTTCTCATGTTGTTACATTGACTGTTTGTCACCATACTTCTTACTTGTCGTGTTCTATATAACCCTCTCTCTTTCTCTTTCTCACTGTTGCTGTTTTCTTTCACTTTGTGTGCGAGTGGGATTTCTGCCTTACCCTCAGTCCCTCTCTCACTGCCTTTCTTATATGTGCAGGTATTGCATGTACAGTGTATTCATACAGGATCCACACACAAGCAGAAAACATGATTTGTGCCGCATATACAGTATGTGCACATGCAGTATATAGAGTACCTTCCTCTATAGCTCACTGTATTTTATTTTGGTCTGTCACTATCTGTCTCTATCTTGTCTGCATGGTCTCTCTCTCTCTCTCTCTCTCTCCGTGTGTATGTCTCTTTCTCTGCCTGGAGGGGCCGGCATCATGTCTTCTAGAGTATAGGGGAGATAACCTGTAGGATGAAGGGATTTGGAAGATGGAAAAGGGGGGTTTCGGAGTGAAGGAGAACGGGAGGGGGCAGAGCGAGGCTTAGAGCCACTGGATTTATTATCGCTAGTATGCAAGGCAGGGAGAATGACGCATGGCGGGGACGCCAAGCTAACACACCCAGCAACATATGAACATGATTCAGAAACATGGACCCCTCTCTCCCTCTCTCTCTCTCTCTCTCTCTCTCTCAGCGTGAGCATCTCATAATATCCATTACAGCATCCAGTGGCGGATAAGTCAGAGTATCAATACCACATACCATCTCTGTCGGGTGGAAACCTGATGACGTGCAAAACTGATACTTTTCAAGATTCAAATTCAAAAGTACCAAAATGGAGGATCGACGAGAGGCTCTGCTACTTTTGAAGCTTTCGTGTGATGCTCTAGTATGATCATGTATGTAGTTAGTGCTACGGCATTCATTTACAAAACAACACAAAAAAAGTTAAAATACCGTTATGGCGATATATACAAGGTTTCTATATAGTGTAGAGTAGAAGTAAAAGTATTGGAAATACTCCAATAAAGTAAAATAAAAATAAAAACTCGAAAGTGCACTGAAGTTGAGCACATGTAGTAATAGAGGATTATGCGTGTGACATCATCATCATAAGTTATGCGGGAACGCCTATACTGAGTGGCAACTCATTTCTGGCCTTGACAGCCCATACATCCAAACAGAAAAGCCCTATCTGATTGCATTAAACAACGTTATACCCTCTGCAGTGATACTGAATCAAGCAACTTAAAAACTGTCCAGGGTGCTCACAAAAGCCGGAGTATAGACGTCAAAATGATCCCAAACATGTTTGGAAAGTGAGACATCCCGTTAAGTCACTCTCCACCCCGGCTATAAGCACCCCAAAAGCTTCAGAGCATAGGGGTGATCCTCAGTCTGTTGGGAAGCCCAGGAGGAAATGAGGGAGTAACTTAGGCTAACGGGAGGGGATTACGGTGATGGCTGCAGAATGGTAACATCATGGCCGGCCCCTCCAAAGAGAGATGCTTTTATCTCGGCTGGTTGCTGAGACAGCGCTGACGCCAGGAAAGAGGGCCAATTCATGACATGCACGCTATACTTCTGCATTTATACTGTACTACATGTGTACAGTACTCGAGTCGTGTGCATATATACCATACAGTCTCGCACACCCATATACATTACACAACATATATACACAGAAAGAGAGAGATTTCTCTTTATGGGCTTTGAAGGTATATACTGCAGTCTAGCAAGATGGTTGCATGGGTGTGTGTCTCTGTGTGTCTCCGGTAAGTGGAGTCATTTTCCCCAGGTGTACATTGTATACCTTTTCAAACGCAGTATATTTCAGTACGTACGTACATACATTCGCGTGTACGGCTGTAATGCACGTAACTCGAGACCCGTTTGCCCCACCGACTTCAAACACACGCGTTCCACACCCCCACAGGGATCTCCAACTTATAATTCATCATTACTGACTCAGTGCTTATAGCCGGGCACCGGCCTAGTAATACTAAATGTCTTTTAAATGTTTCTATCATAGCAGCATTGCCCTCTTTACCTAGTGTGATAGAGCAGTGAACATGTGGCTGAGTGATTTCAGACACATCCCTATATATGTTCCGTCCTACAGCAGAGGACAGCATGTAGCCACTGGACCCAAACAGGGTGTGGCAATTCCATTACCTGCCTGTCCTCTCCTGTCTCCGCAGTGGAGCCCGGTGGTGAAGAGCGGGCCGTTTTAAATGGACAGGTTGTCCGTAGGCAAGGTGACACCCAGAGCTACGCGCTATACCGTCCTCGCATCACATCACCACATACCTTTGGGAGCCTCCGCTATGGTTCCATTGGATAGGAAGCACTTTTTGGGGGCTGGTGGAACTGGATCATGTGACGCTGCTACACCTCATTGAGGAATTCTTCAGAAGAACATCATCTGATTCGTTCTCTCTTCAGCATGCAGGCAGAAGAGTGAGTGACCATGACCTGCAGGCAGAGGAGAGGTATACGTTTTCAAATCAAATATGACTATTTAATTCAACTTCACAACATTTGAGATCTCTGCAGTGGCTATACTGTTGCGACGCGCTAATGTCTAAAACATGCAGTACAGGAAAGAAGTACTGTACACCTGCCAAAGTGGCAATCATCATATTGATGTTGTGAATAGCATTAATGAATAAGCCAGTATATTGGTAGAATGTATTTTTTTACACACATAAACTCATCTCTTTCTGCGTTTCTCAGAGCTCAGTGTCCAGACGGTTCCCTAATATTTTCCACTTTCATGTCCACTGAAAATGTATAATTTTTCCCCATGTAAGCCGATACTCTTCTACTTAGCCAGGCTGTTTGGTAGATTGTGTACTACTGTTGTAGCAACCCTGGCGTGTCTATTTTTGCTAAAAAGAGAAAAACAGCTTAAATAAACATGTGCAGCTCTTTGCACGAGCGTGCATCCTGTGTGAGCACGGCCATCCGCGCACGCATGCACGCGCATTTGTGTGTGTGTGTGTGTGTGTGTGTGTGTGTGTGTTAGGCTACGGCACATGTGCGTTTGCACGCTGGTGCAATGTGCAACGCATTAAGTCCTGGCAACACGTCCACATATACATAAGTTTGATTCATATGTACAGTAGTGCTCCAAGAGGCTGGCTTGCGTTCCGGCCTCTGCCAAGGATGACTCACTTTAGCGCTCTCTGGATGTTAACCACTTTAAGCCCTATATATACCTCGCCGTACGACGGATACAAGCTCTCAACTTTGTAGATTGGCTACTTTCGCTTTTTTCGGGGAAAATGTGGAACGTGGAAGATTTTTGGTATTTTTTGGGCCTGTAATAATGACAAGATAGCGAATTCTGTTTTAAAGTGGTTATGGCAGAAGCGATTGCTGATCTCAGACATGACACATGAGAGAGAGAGAGAGAGAGAGAGAGAGAGAGAGAGAGAGAGAGAGAGAGAGAGAGAGAGAGAGAGAGAGAGAGAGAGAGAGAGGTAATCAAATGGAGGGGGGTTGACATAACTGGTGAAACGTGATGAGATAGGCTGCTAAAGCACAGAATCAGAGGAAAAATATTCAAGAACATATGCATATACAATCGTGTGAATCTATATACTACTAAGCCATGATTGGTGGAAGAAGAGCCGGTGGTCAGTGGCAGCGACAACCCTCCAAAAAAAGCGAGTGTCTGCCTCCGCCTTGTTTTTGTGCTGGATCACAAAGTTCAGCATCTTGAGAACTTGCCCACATTCTCTCTCTCTCTCTCTCTCTCTCTGCCCTCTATGTGTAGAGTTGTGGTGGCTGATGGCTGGTGCCTGCGTGGGTGTGTGGGTGGGGGGCGGGCGGGAGAGAGAGAGGAGGTGAGTGAACAGTTGGCGCGAGGCCTGACTCCCCCGTCGTTCAGAATGCATCACGCCAAGGCTCTTTTAATTAGGCTGATCAAGTGTTTTGTGGGAATTGGACCATTAACACATCCTCCATGGAACTCCCCCCACCCACACGCTTCCCTCCATCATTCCCATGTCCACTTTCGGGTCTTTATCTCACGTTATTATCAAATTAGCTAATGGCTTCATTTGTTTTTGTTTGCTTTCATTTAGCGCTCATGCGTTTAAATGAAGGTTATTTTAATGACATGGCTGGGATAACCATGCAAGCCCCGCTGATTTAGAGAAGTTTTTTTGCTTTATTTTTACTTCATAGGAGTGAGTTGAACACTCATAAGGACTCATAATGTTGTGTTAATGTCGGTGTAGAGTAGCACTGTGATGAGTAACACACAGAATCATATATGATCAAGATCGTCCTTGTATTGCAGTAAATGCCACCGGATATGCAAATCATACCATGGTCACCCCCCCCTTCTTTCTCATGGAAAAATATGATATGATGGGAATTATGCACAAAAACGAATTCCACACTCTTATGTGATGTCTGTGATGTGACAATCAAGCTGATTCTGATTCAATCTACCTGTATAGTAATAGTAATAGTAATAGTTGTTGTGATTTCGGTTGACCAACTATGTGGTCCCTAAAGAGTCTCCCTCTAACTAAGGCTGGTGAGTGATGTTTATAGGTTGAAGTTACGTGTGCTCCCAGCACGAAAAGTATCACACAACAAGTTCTGAAGCCACACACACACACACACACACACACACACACACACACACACACACACACACACACACACACACACACACACACACACACACACACACACACACACACACACACACACACACACACACACACACACACACACACACACGGAATAGAAATAGAACATGGAATAGAATAGAATAGAATATAACATGCAACTCGTACCATTTTGCACAGAAAGACGGTCATCGTATCATGGGAGAGTGATTGACCACATGTGTGTACTGGATCAAGTAGATAAAGGTCATACATCATGACAGTAGTAGTAATAGTAATAGTAGTAGTAGTAGAGTAGTAGTAGTAGTAGTAGTAGTTGTTGTTACTTACGGTAGTTTAAAGTAATGGGCAGACATTCACACACATACACGCACCATACATCACCAACGTTTGTCCTTCACAAAGTTATAGTGTCACTACAACACACACACACACACACACACACACGCACGCACACACGCGCGCACGCGGGCGTGCACACAGGACTGCAGTAGAATGCATGCATGCATGTGGTGACAACAACGTTGTGATGTATTTACACTGACACAACGCCAGCGTCGACTGGACACAAGAAACCTGAGCTACAAATACCATAAGCCCCCCCCCTCTCAAATTGCCATTTGAGAGGGCAATTTTCAGTGTTTTCAGATTGTCTTCTCTCTCTCACCCTCCCTCTGTCTCTCTCCTTCTGTCTTTCTCTCCCTGTCTCTCTCTCCCTGTCTCTCTCTCTCTCTCTCTCTCTCTCTCTCTCTCTCTCTCTCTCGTTATGAAAGTAAATAGCACCTGGGCAGCGGCCTCCTGGAGCGGGGCCCGTCCGTCAGCGCCATGTTGTGTGCCGCTGTTGTTCACAGTCGCCACGGCAACTGTCCTCTTTCTTTCTTCGGGGGCCCAAAGGCTTCTGGGTCGCATATTTTATGCGTGGAATGTAACTCCCAGAAAAGAATGGACACAGGGAGAGAGACAGACAGACAGACAGACAGACAGAGGGAGAGAGACAGACAGACAGACAGAGGAAGAGAGACAGACAGACAGAGGGAGAGAGACAGACAGACAGAGGGAGAGAGACAGACAGACAGAGGGAGAGAGACAGACAGACAGACAGAGGGAGAGCGACAGACAGACAGAGGGAGAGAGACAGACAGACAGACAGACAGAGGGAGAGAGACAGACAGACAGAGGGAGAGAGACAGACAGACAGAGGGAGAGAAACAGACAGACAGAGGGAGAGAGACAGACAGACAGACAGAGGGAGAGAGACAGACAGACAGAGGGAGAGAGACAGACAGACAGACAGACAGAGGGAGAGAGACAGACAGACAGACAGAGGGAGAGAGACAGACAGACAGACAGAGGGAGAGAGACAGACAGACAGAGGGAGAGAGACAGACAGACAGACAGACAGAGGGAGAGAGACAGACAGACAGACAGAGGGAGAGAGACAGACAGACAGACAGAGGGAGAGAGACAGACAGACAGAGGGAGAGAGGGGGGAGTAAAAAATAGCAACTGGAGCAGCTGATCCCCACAGAGCAAATGTTTTGTGCGAGACCAAACCTCTCTTTTTGTCTTTCCTAGAAACTCGCGCCGTCGTTTCCTCAACTGTTCGACTGCGCTCGACTGTCTTGCCTGCTGCCGAACGAACACACGTAAATCTTTTTTCCAAGTTCGGTCTTTTGGCCATTGTATAGTTTTATTAGATAGTAGAGAGTCAGGAAACCACAGGTCATTGAGAAAGGGAGAGTCGCTGTGAGACGTGACGTGGTCTCACAAGGAGCATGTGGTTTTGACTGTAGGCCTACTGTTAACTTACTTTTCAGTAATCAAAAAATAGCTGCTATTTTTGCTACTTTTGTGAGACACTATAGTATGGTGTGCTATACGGGGCTAACATGAGTCTTCATATAGAGGGTATGCGTGTGACATCAGTCATCATCATACACGGGAACGCCTACTGAGCAACAAAAAACGACTATCTGGACGTGACAGCCCATACATCTAAACAGAAAGGTCTGATTGCATTAAACAACGTTAAACTCACTCCACTTGACTTTATGCATGCGCATATGCGGAAGATTGGGAGTGAGTCTACGGTTTATAGCTTGTTAGCTCATGTATACTGTATGAAAAAATACAAATTACATAAATATAACCATATAATCATTAGGCCTACATAGTAAATATATCCCATGTGAATATCCACTAAAACTCTGAACATTGCGTTTTAAACTCACGCTGGCTTTAGCCTGCATGGCGACAGACTAGAGTGAAGATGATCAGGTATACGGCGTCGCTTGAAAGGAGTTGAAATATGGAGCCTGACACCCGCCTAGCCCCCGGCCAGCCAGCCAGCCAGCCAGTCAGGGCTCCTCGCTCCCCCCGTCTGCGTGCGATCCTGAACTTTAATGTTCCTAGAAGTTAGCACCGATAAAATTGTCACACGTCACCAAAAACAAGGGTCGGTGGTGAAAATTTACGGCATGGCAGGAACATCATTTTCTTTCAAGTGGCATTATGGCAAGCGACACACACAGGGGTCATTATTCATCAACAGCAGTGCGGACCCCCCCGTCCCGTCCCCCCAAACACCCCCCCGTCCCCTTCTTCGTTCATCAGGCTGAGGAGGACCCCCCACTCTCCCCCTCCCTCCCCCCCCCCCCCCCGCGCACAGCCCGCTACTCCACCCGCCACGACCGCCAGTAGTGAAATAAGTTAACTGTTGCCAGATTTTGTGAGAGAAATAAGCAACCAGGTCTAGAAAAGCAACCCCCCCCCCCCCTCCCTCAAAAAAAAGGAAAAAAAGAAAAAGCAACTATAGGCGATGTGAGCATGTTAAACCTATATGTACTGTATACATCTGCTATTAAAAAAAAAAAGGGACAAATACATATTCATGTTGGGGGTCCATCATGACATGAAAATCTTCGAGAACCACTGGCTTAAATAATAGGTAATTAAAAAGCCCCCAAAACCCAACCATCAATATTCACAAGCAACTTTACAGAAGAAGAAGCCCAAGGTCCCTTATAATAAGAGGACATGGCAACACTGGTTAAAGGCTCTCATTACAAGCCCAGGCTATAGCCCCCCCCTCCTCCCCCCAGGGAGTAGTGGAGATGAGATCTGGAGCAGTAACACCCCCCCCCCCCCCCCCCCACCTCATGGTCCACTGCCCAGGGTCCTGCCATGAAATACAAGCCCGGGGAGGTCGCAGTGATTGACCTCTGTCGTAAAACAGCCAAGTGTGATGCATGCTCAGACACTGTTCACAGATCTGCAAGGAAGGGTCGGCCGCCGACACGCACGCGCGCGCACACACACACACACACACACACACACACACACACGGTGGACCGTTCCAACTGCGTGTTGGTGATCATCGCTGAATGTTTCATTCATTCATTCATTCATTCATTCGTTTGTTTATCTAAAATCATTTATGTATTTGTTTGTTTATTAATTTTATCTATTTTCTATTTATCTATATATATATTCATTCATTCATGCATTCATTCATTCATGTATATATTTATTTATTTATTTAGGCCTATTCATTCATTCATCTATTTATCTATGTATATATTATATTTATGTAGGCCAATTCATTCATTCATTAATTAGTTTATTTATGTATTTCTTTACTTATTGCGTGCAAAGCTAGCCACATGGTAATGTTTATTTTCTCACATGTGTCAGATATTCCATAGGCTCATCAAATATGTTTTCAGGCACACATGGGCTATACTCTCTCTCGCCCTCTCTCTCTCTCTCTCCCTCTTTTCAGTGTAAAAAATAAGGTATTTTTTGCTATTTGGATGTATCGCTTCATGAGTGCGGAGTCTGCGGACATGTTTTGGAATACGTTTGCCACTATATCTCCCTTCTCTCAGTCCTGCACAAACCCCCACAAACCCCCCCTCCCCTCCCCCATAAGCCAAGTGGGAAATCAGACAGAAAGATATAGTTGTGTACAAAGTGTGTGTGGGGGGGGGACTATTTGAGTTAGGTCAAAAGAGAGTTTGTCCTCATCTGTCACCGGTTCCGTCCCTGGCGTGTGAGTGTGGTATATAAAAGGTCCACCCTGAGCCCCAGAACATCAGCCTGGTGTCTGGCTGAGCACCATCCAAGGCCTCGCACTCAGTCTGGATATAAACACACGCTAGGAAATGGATTCCAGGCCCCGCGCTCTTTGTCTGTTGCCATGCCATGTTTTGTCTCTCACCAGTGGTGAGAGACAAGTACTCAAGTATTGTACTTAAGTACTAGACTTTGAGGTGTTTTTACTTTACTCATGAAGTATTTCCAATAATTACAGATCTGGTACAGATCCTATAAGGGTCCATTTGGAACCCCCTCCAGGAAAATGTGTTAGTATAGCGTCACAATCATTGTAACCACTTTATCCATATTATTTTATACTTTGGCTATTCACAAATAGCAGATATACAAGCTAGTGTGTCACTTCTCGCCGCACTATTAGATTATAAAGCTGCCATTTTGTTTAAAAACCGCGAAAGTTTATGCTAATCTTTGAAAGTGAACATTTTTCTTTTCTAAAATGTTTACTTCTGGAGGTCCCTGGCACAAAATATTTTCAGACGGGTGTCCACATCAAATGAGAACCTTGAGAACCGCAGTCTTGAGAACCGCAGTCATCATTTGAAAGAAGAGGGTTTTTTTGGACACCCAGTTATACTGCACTGAGAAGACCTTGACCGGCTGGTGGTACAGCAGCCGCATGCAGCCCGTACCTGCCCCCCCCCCCCCCCCCTCCTGTCAGGAAGGAGTGGGGGTGGTGAGGGTGGTGAGGGTGGGGGGGTGTAGTCACCGGGGTGATGGTGGATGTAGGACGTGAATGCGGGAGCAGCGTGGCCATCATCACAGGCATACAGAGAGAGGTGGGAGGAAGGACGATGGAGGTGAGATATCCCCAGGGGGAATCTCACATGGGGGGGGGGGGGGGTTGAGCCGGTTGGGAGGTCAGCGCTTTTTTGCATGCAGGCCGCCGAAGCCTTTCGGAAGATGCTGCGCGGAAAGCCTAAACCGTATCGGGGGCAACTTCAAAATGAAGGGAGGGCTGGGGGACTGCAGTCAGCAAGAAGACAGGGCACCTTGTTTAGAGGTGCTGATATGGAACGATAACAGACGACGTTGTTCTTCGGCGAGAATACGGAGGGAGAGGTTGTAGCGGCGAAAAGCGAGCAATGTCCTCTGTAACAATGGTGCACGCGCCGCATGCGTGTGCGTCCTGCGCGTGTGGCTGTGTGTGTGTGTGCGTACGTACGTGTGTACTGTGCATGTGGTAAAAGTGGTAGCCTTAATGAAATTCAGTATTGATCTGAAGAAAAGAGACTTTATACATCATTCATGCTCTCTATCAATCACGCCCCGCTAAGTTTTCCAAAGCTGTTTGTTTTTGGAGGAGAAGAAAGGGGAGAAGGGGAAAAAAAGAGAAACCACATAGTGGAACAATAATTACTTTCAAGAGAATGTTTTAAAGTCTTTCCTTCGGCCCGATTTCAAGGTGTAACACGCTTATCTGTCAAAGACAATGCCCAGTGAATGGAGCGCTTAATTTGAAATTGATTGAGGTCCCTCTTCGGTTTGGGCCGGCGAGAAAACGTGTTTCCTCCATGAGAGCCGATAGAGACGGGTTAGATTAAGACAGGTCACAGCTAACCTCGAGTCACCAGGCTTTTCACTGCGGAGGAAAAGCCTGGAATTCATTCTAAAACTGAGCCGTGTGATCCGGTTTCGCCGAAAAAAAGGGGTTGGCATCGCATTGTTTTTGTTCCCCACATAATGCGAATCAATAGTTTAGTCTCGCTAGTCATCGTGCTAAACGGGGAATCATTAGGGAGGTGCACGCATTGCATGTGCCGGAAGTCGTGGACATAAGGGTATTTCCGCTCCTGACCGGATCAGAAAAGCCAAACATTTTATTGATCACAGGATAGGTCACAACAGAGTAAATTATTTCTTAATGCTTTCATTATTGAGTATAATGCACTAACCTCAATATTTATAAATCCTTAACCACTTTCACTTATTTTTTCCATCTAAAAAATGCGTTGTGAGCTTGGAGATCGGTTATTTTTGCTATGTATGTGTGACACTGTAATATTATTTTTTTAAAGAAGAAAAAAAAGAACAAAGAAGAAAAGTTGGAATGAGATACGAGCTTTCTTCCCGACAGCAACGATATACCGCATCATTGTGACTCAGAGACGGCGAGAGAAAAGAAATCCCTCAAAAGATAAAGAGTGCATTCTTCTGCAGTGGAACACCTCCCAGTGGTTCAGACAGTGCCATCCTCTCCATTGTATGGTCTGGTGCGATGCTAGAAAACAGTCCTATTGGGGTGGGATACAGACAAAAAAGCTAAGAAAATAAACACAGGATGTGGTAACCTGACACAGGAAACCCAGTGAATGCTGGGAGTGAGCGGTGAACCGTACTTCCTGTATGACAGCACAATGGTGAGCAGTGGCCCCGGATTCCTACAAGAGGCCGTAGTCGCGGGGACAAGGAAGGGCTGCCGCGTTCTCCGGCCCTGCACTGATAAGAGAATAGATAGAAATGGCATTTAGGCTCCACCCACTGCTGCTTTAGGCAAAACATCCTGAGGTTGCCTTGGTTTCCCAGTGAATTTCATTTCAAGCAGCGGCAGCCTAAAGGTTAGAAGGTCGCCTAAATTAATTTGTATTGACCAACTCCCACAATGCACGGCATGGGAATTCCATTTAGCAAGACACGTGACCCACAACAGAAGGCCAGAAGGCTGGGGTTGTACAGGGCACAACAGTATCAGACTGTGGTTGTACTGGGCTGCTCAGTACAACAGCATGACTGTGGCTGTACTGGTCAGCTCATAGTACAAAAGTATCAGACTGTGGTTGTACTGGTCAGCTCCCAGTACAACAGTATCAGACTGTGGTTGTACTGGTCAGCTCATAGTACAAGAGTATCAGACTGTGGTTGTACTGGTCAGCTCCCAGTACAACAGTATCAGACTGTGGTTGTACTGGACAACTCCAAGTACAACTGTATCAGACTGTAGTTGTACTGGGCAGCTCATAGTATACAACAGTATCCGGATGTGGTTGTACTGGGCAGCTCCCAGTACCAAAGAAGCTGTGCTGTTTGTCAATATTTCCTATGAAAACATAGACCTACCACTTTCATTACTGATGACCTGAAGCTGGGAACTGACCACATTACAGCACCTAGCACCGACCTGTTCTCAAGTTGAAACTACTTCAACTTTGATTAAGTGCACATTTCTCATCATTGAAACTTCAAACCTCTGCCAACCAATGGGGGTGAAGCAGAGGCGGGACTAGAGAGGAGCACTTAATGCTGTCTATTTACAGTATAAATGCAAACATATGGAGCACATATGGAACTTAATGCTTGCTAATGCCAGTTTACAATGTATAGGCATTTAACAGACGCTATAATCGGCGTGAACCCTCATCATCCAACAACAGGGTAAATGATGGTCAAGTAAACAGAGTGCCAAGAAAACAATTACTGTACTACAAAGTAACTAGCTCAGGTAAACATCAACCCTAGCATCTGTCTAAACAGCAATAAATAACATACTGAGCAATGAGCATTATGTGGACAACCCAACAGCATAGCTACGGTACCCTAATCTAGAAATAGTTTATACAAAACACATGTGAACAAGTAACCAACACACATCTGGATAACATAATTGGCATCTATGTAAAATAGACAACAAGTATTGATACAAGGAAATAGTGAGTGCTTGGGGATGATACTGTAAAGCTACGTTCTACAGTTGGAACACAACTGACACAATTTAATGTAGAGGGAATACACAAAGGCCACTCGTATAGAGCTCTGAGGGACTCCAGTCAACCAAGTATGTGGTCTAAGTCAGGGGTCTTTTTTCAGGCTAAAGACCACTCGCTGATACAGAGATGAAGCAGGGACTACACATACTGTACGTTGTGTTGCAAATCAAACCTTTCATAGATAGCTTCATTGTATGCTTCATACTGTAGCTTGTGTGTAGCGTTGTGTTGGACAGACAGTTCACCACTTAAACCCTCAATACTATATACAATATATTGTAACACAGGTGCTATATTATTCCTATGCCTCATACTGTTCTTATTATTTAGCTTATAGTAATTGTTACAGCATATGTGATTCTCTTATATTCCTTCTCTCACCTTGGCACCGGAATTACATGTATGTAATGTATGTACATGTATGTGTGGACACTGGGCGGGTACATGTATGTGTGTGCACTGGACGGGTACATGTATGTGTGTGCACTGGACGGGTACATGTATGTGTGTGCACTGGACGGGTACATGTATGTGTGTGCACTGGGCGGGTACATGTATGTGTGGGCACTGGGCGGGTACATGTATGTGTGTGCACTGGGCGGGTACATGTATGTGTGTGCACTGGGCGGGTACATGTATGTGTGGACACTGGGCGGGTACATGTATGTGTGGACACTGGGCGGGTACATGTATGTGTGTGCACTGGACGGGTACATGTATGTGTGTGCACTGGGCGGGTACATGTATGTGTGGGCACTGGGCGGGTACATGTATGTGTGGACACTGGGCGGGTACATGTATGTGTGGGCACTGGGCGGGTACATGTATGTGTGGGCACTGGGCGGGTACATGTATGTGTGGGCACCGGGCGGGTACATGTATGTGTGTGCACTGGGCGGGTACATGTATGTGTGGGCACTGGGCGGGTACATGTATGTGTGGGCACCGGGCGGGTACATGTATGTGTGGGCACTGGGCGGGTACATGTATGTGTGGGCACTGGGCGGGTACATGTATGTGTGGGCACTGGGCGGGTACATGTATGTGTGTGCACTGGGCGGGTACATGTATGTGTGTGCACTGGGCGGGTACATGTATGTGTGGACACCGGGCGGGTACATGTATGTGTGGGCACTGGGCGGGTACATGTATGTGTGGACACCGGGCGGGTACATGTATGTGTGTGCACTGGGCGGGTACATGTATGTGTGGGCACTGGGCGGGTACATGTATGTGCAGGGAGATTTACTTTTTTACCTTCCTCTTGCATGTAGACACTGAATTTACCCCTTGTTGACGTCTCACAACAATATACAACCGGACCCCCTAGTGATCCCAGACCCCTTGTTGAAGACCTGTGGTTTAAGTGGTTAAACAATGAATGCAAGTCACATCTTTGGACTTCCAAAGTAGCCAATATTGATGGTGGGGTTTTGGTGAACTCACATGGGAATGTATATACAGTATACTACTGAAGAGATGCTTCATATTAAAGTTGTTCTAGTCGTGAAACATCACTTGAAGGAGAAGGCTTGACATGTGTGACGCTAAACGGCATCGACAGCGGTGATGACAATGTTATATATTTCAAGTCGACAGGGAATGTTCTGCTTTTGCATGCAAGCTCAGCACATCCCCCTCCCATTCACCCAGGAGGGGGTGTGGTGTGGGTGTGAAGACGGTTCTGTGAACAAGAACCCTGCAGAACTAAAAAAAAGAAAAAGAGGTACATATGAGGCCACAGCACTTTCCACAACATGGCAGTGCTAATTTTGACAGCAAATATTTGTTTAGTCCTAGTCGTCTTCTTTTTTTGGGGGGGATGCAATTTTCATTTGTCATCTGAAATCTTTTAGTTATAGTCTAGTTTTACTCAATCTACAGTTGATTTAGTCGACTAAAATGTATTTCGGCAGGCCATGATGGTGACGTAATGCCTGATTTACACTTAGATAAATGGCAAACATTGTGAGCTTGTAGATCTGCTATTTTTGGAGCATGACACATCCAAGCAAAAAGCAGACTTGTCTTAATTCTATACTGGCTCTCGTCTCCACTATCTCCACACATTTCAGTCTAGTTTTGATTTGTCAACGAAATTGTCATTTGACAGTTTAGTTTTTATTTACTTTTAGTCAGTGAAAAATGGTAGTCGACAAACATTTCTCGCCTTGTGTGTGTGTGTGTGTGTGTGTTGTACAACTGCTCTGTATCTATGTATTATGTTTATCTGATATAGAAACATAGGTTTTTCAGAAAACAGTCAGGATTTAGAAGACATTTGTAGAATCTAGTCTCAGCTTAATGGGTTAAGTGTCATTCTCCCTTGTTCCTTTCTCTCTGTCTGCTCATGCAACTGATGAAAGCTCTGTAAATAACAGTCTTATCTGTATCAGTATGTAATGTCATTGGGGACGGACACTGCAGTTAGTCATCCATATTTGAATGAAATCTTGGTAATTGCAGTCATAAAATCTTTGGAATACAGATTAGATACAGCAAACATGGTTGTGTAACTGTTTAATTCCTGAAACAGATGTAAAAAAATAAATAGAAAAAAAAGCTTAGTTTGGGGCCATGTGATCGCAACCAAGTACGGAGAGATTTCTCATAAGCATAATGGTGGATTGTCATTGACATACACACACAGAGGATACAGTACATGTATAAAACTACAGAAGAAAATGCTTATAAATTAAGCAAAGCCGTGGTTCTCAAACTGGGGTCCGGGGACTCCCAGGGGTCCTTGAGGGGGTTCTATAGCCTGTATAGCACGCTGTGGGTTTGTACTGTAGGCCTACATCTGCTATTTTTGAACATTGAAAAAAAATTGTAACACAAATCTTCTCTTCTGGGGGTCCCGGGCACAAGACATTTTCAGATGCTGGTCTGGCCCCCATAGGTTGGCCAAATACAATTCGGGGGTCTTTGGCACGAAGACGTTTGAGAAATATTGACGCAAAGTACTGACATTCGCCCTCCATCACATGCAGATGCACGCGCATACGCAATGTGAGCGTACGCAACGCACGCAAGCACGCACTCACGCACTTACACTTGGTTAAACTCCAAACACTTGTCTGTCACCGGTCGGTTGTGCTTCAGTGGCGTTCATACAAATGTTTTTCTCTCAAGGCTGACGGAGATGGTCTGTGTCTCAATACAGTAATCTGTTGTGTCGTTGCTGTCGGGCGTAAAACTCTTTATGTCCAGATTTTAACTTTTTGTAACTTTTTCGTGAATTGATTGTCCTAATTGTTCATACTACTAATCCTGAAGACTAACAGTTTTGGACATTTGAGACCGTCTTAAGTGTTTGCCGGCCTGTTGATGAAAGTAACCAAGTAGATTTACTTTAAACAGCTTTAAGTACTGTGCTGTACTTTTTCGATACTTCTACTTTTCGATACTTCTACTAATTAACTTTAGCTAACTGAAATAAATTAGTTACAGATGTACAAGCTTTTACTTAATGAAAATAAATTGTAATTCGTCCAAAATATCCAATCTAAAATGTTGTACATAGCCTACTCATGGCACAGCATATTTTGTGAGTTTCTAAACTTTTGAATTCAGGCCTTATAATAGTAACAGAGTATTATACATACAAAAAGTTAGAATATAGGGGTGCCAGCTAGCCTAGCGGTCCAGGCGCATACCACACACAGGCTCCAATGCAGCCTGAAAGCGTGTCGCTGGTTCGAATCCCGATCCCCAACGAGCTTTTCTGCCTGTCATTCCTTGTCTAGAATATCTTTTTTTTAAAAGTATATAATATGGAGACAAGAGGTTTCTGCCCGACAGCAATGTTATGTAAAAACATGACTTTATTCCAGCACTGTACTGCATGTCCGTTTGTGTGCAGACAGAGCAGACATGCGTGCTTGCTGCGGCCCCACACCTATATCTGCAGTATTGTCCATTCAATGTGATTATCGCTGGGGCCACACCACCTCCTGTCTCCGGGCTCACATGAGCCACTGCTTCCTCCGAGGAAGGAAACCAAACGTTCGTTCCTTACCCACAGGGCAGTGCAGCAGCAGTGTCACACACCCCCCCCCCCCCCCCCCCCCCCACACAGTGCACGTTTCAACTCAAATGTTTTGAGAGGGAAAAACAAACGATCGTTTTGTCCTCACGCACGCGTTTGAGGACGGACGTCCTCCTCGCACTCTCACGAAAGGAATCCGAATGTGTGCGTGCTCCGACCGACGCATGCACACATGCACGTGCGCACTGCACACACGCACACACACACACACACACACACACACACACACACACACACACACACACACACACACACACACACACACACACACACACACACACACACACACACACACACACACACACACACACACACACACACACACACACACACACACACACACACACACACGCAGTTCACATGAACAGGCGCAAATGTGATCCATTTTAGCAACATATTGTTGCAAGCACACCCCTCCTACCCTTCCACCCAGTCTGATTCTTCTGCTCCCCCCCCCCCTCTCTCTCTCACACACACACACACACACACACACACACAGTGCACACATACTGTACGCATGCATACTGTATACCGTATACACCAACATTTGGGCAGAGCTAGGGACTGGGTGGGAGAGGGAGTCATTTGTCTCAATCTACAGCGATGATAGTTTATCACGGACTGGAGTTGCGGAGCTACGGGGGAGATACGACCGCTGTAATCACATCATGACGCTCACAGCACCGTCCCACACCATGGGATCACATCATGACGCTCACAGCACCGTCCCACACTGTGGGATCACATCATGACGCTCACAGCACCGTCCCACACCGTGGGATCACATCATGACGCTCACAGCACCGTCCCACACCATGGGATCACATCATGACGCTCACAGCACCGTCCCACACTGTGGGATCACATCATGACGCTCACAGCACCGTCCCACACTGTGGGATCACATCATGACGCTCACAGCACCGCCCCACACCATGGGATCACATCATGACGCTCACAGCACCGTCCCACACCGGGCCCTGAAAATATATTGTTCCAGGGCCCCCCCAGAAGCAAATATTTGAGTTGAAAACGTTCGCTCTGAAAGAATATAATTCAAAGATCTTTCAAAAATAGCAGATCCACAAGCTCAGAACTTGTGGATCTGCTATTTTTCAAAAGCTAAAGTATAACATAATGCTTAAAACACCAAAAGGGGTTCCCGCACAAAAAATGGGTTAAAAGCCTTTTATCTACACTGCATCTACACTGGAGGATGAGACTAGCTGGCCACTGCCACCGACATCAAGAACTCCCGGCCAAAAAGCTTGTACTGTGGGAACCAACACACGGGCATCGATCGAGAGGACGTCCCACACCTACCTACGTGGACGTACTAAAGAGAGATACTGGTGCGGAAAGCACAAAGGAGCTGGCCAGATGTATGGAGAACCGAGATGACTGGAGACGACGATGGAGGGCTCGTCTGAGGACGACGTAGAGAGAGCATCGGTCCGCACAGCGGGTCAAAGAGTGGATGTTCTGGGGCTAATCTCTGACTTCATTCTGCATCGGGGTTACAATATTAACGCTTCTGAAGAGAAATACCTTTATCGGCACGATGTAGAAATGTAGAAACGGAAAAGTGAAAGTGCTTCAGAATAAAAGCTCCCTCATCTGGCTGGCACTCTAGCGCCATTATTCTGAAGGATTCAGTGGAACCAGAAGTGTGGATACAAATATAACTGAAACAATTGGGGCGGTTGTATTGCGTGTCCCTGCTCTTAAATCGTGTCAAAGGTCACGTCTCACCTATACACAGGATCCAACACAACGTTTGACCCAACGGTAATTAAGATTCAGTTTATCTATCAGCTCATTGGTCAAATGTCAGGAAACTGGGTTCAAATCCGGGGTATAGAAGACGAAAGTTACATCTTTAAAAGTTGCAGCTTTAAATGGAACTCACAATGTACACACGCACGCACGCACGTCACGGTTGTCATTTTATAATTTTTTCCTACATTCACATTCCACATTAATTTGCTATCACTTTAGTACCAATTACTGTATTCACCATTTTTATGCGCTCTCTCTCTCGCTCTCTCTCTCTCTCTCTCTCAGGGACTCATCTACTTGTGGCAACAATAGATGGTCTTTCTCACATTCATACAGTGTAGTGTATAGTAATACTGTTGGTTGTCGCTATAGCAACCCGCTAGTCAGACGATCTCATTACTGGCCCTTGGACAATTTCTCTCTCTCTCTCTCTCTCTCTCTCTCTCTCTCTCTCTCTCTCTAAGGAATTACCACTTTTCATTATGATTTCCCTCCCCCCTCCCCCCCTCTCTCTCTCTCTCTCCCTCTCTCTCCCCTCAAAAGGTCAGCTGGCCTCCATGGTGGAGAGAGAGAGGAAATCTGTAAAAGCGTTGAGGTCTATTCAGTATGACCCCCCTCCCCTCCCCTCCCCTCCAATGCACCCCACAATCATTCTGCTCCTTTCTATGGCTACAAAGAATGGAGGCAGCTAAAGAAGGAGGGAGGGGAATGGGGGGGGGGGGGGGGGGACCACGACCAGAAGAGGCTTGAGTCTGCTTTTCTATGGAGCACATTTAAAAAAAGATCCTACCCTCCTTTCTTTTTTCAGATCCCCCCCCCCCCCCTCCCCCCTCCTTCTAACCCTCCATTTTTCTCTCCTCAAAGATTCCTTTTGTGTGTAAAACAGCTCCTTGAACTGGTGCTGGAGGAGCAGTGGTCTGTGTTGACTTTCTAAAATGTCCGCAATCAATAGCCTCGCCTATAGACTGATTTATGCTGCAGCTGCACGCTCAAAACAGCAGATCCATAAGCTCACAACGCAGCTCATGGACCTGCAACTTTCACTTGTTGATCTGTTACTTTATAGAAGCCAAGGATAACTCACTCGCTTATAGCCCCCTCCGCGCGCTCGCACACACACACACACACACACACACACACACACACACACACACACACACACACACACACACACACACACACACACACACACACACACACACACACACACACACACACACACACACACACACACACACATGTACACACACACAAATTGAATCTCACACACACACGTGGATTCCCACTTGGACAATGTATTATGCAAGCACCTGGCACACAAGCAAGTATGGGGCACGCACGCACGTTGTATAAGTGTGTGAGAAAATTGTGAACAGAGTGGATGGGGGGGATCCATTCATGTCACCTAGCCCGGCCCTGCTCTTTGACGAAAAGGTCTGCAATGAATGGTCGCTATATGGTCTGCAGAAACCTTGAATCTTCATATTATGTCGTGAATGAATGCTCAACAAGAGTGTGCAGAAGAATTACAACACATGGAAATACAACCGTACATTGAAAATATAAACACTATAGAACGCTATAGAATGATCTGGCATCTGTCTACATAACATGTTACTGTAACTATATTATTATGGTTGCTTATATGTAACCATTATATTTTACCCTCACTTACTGTACTGTAATACATTATGATATTGTGATAGCTTGTAGGAGCCTAGATGACTCCACTAGGCCTGATAGCTATTGTTTTGGTAGAGCCTGTGTCTTGTTATGGTTCAGCTTGTCCTTGAACTATTTTCTGAGCCCTGCATCATGTGCTCCTTGGCAGAACTAACTACTATGTGCTATTTTTGAATAGCCTAATTATGTAAACAAAGCATATAGTAGTTAAAATGATTGTGATGAACCCATTTTTTACCCATTTTGCTGGGGATCCCGTGGAACCCTCGCACTCAAGGACCCCTGGGGGTCCCCGGACCCCACTTTGAGAACCACGGTGTCAGAAAAGGGACAGAGGACGGATCCATAAGCCCTATACCTACTGCCCTATCACACACATCGATCCATAAGGGCCTCTATTCAACTGCATCCACCGCCACCATTGATCGGGACCTCTCTGCTGCAGTAAACATTTTACTCAACTTGCCGCCACCCCTGATCAATAGCCTTCCTTTAATAATGTATCTCATCGATCGGTTTTGGCCCCAGAGTAAATTGATCAATTATTCTAATCATCTTTATTGTGGCGCTGGACAGTGTCGAACGAGGGGCAAACCGTCGTCGGGTTAAACGTTTTGGGCCTCTGTCTTCCCTCGACGCTGTTAGGAGGGTGTCTGAAACTGACTCTGTTAGGAGGGTGTCTGAAACTGACTCTGTTAGGAGGGTGTCTGGAACTGACTCTGTTAGGAGGGTGTCTGAAACTGACTCTGTTAGGAGGGTGTCTGGAACTGACGCTGTTAGGAGGGTGTCTGAAACTGACGCTGTTAGGAGGGTGTCTGAAACTGACTCTGTTAGGAGGGTGTCTGGAACTGACTCTGTTAGGAGGGTGTCTGGAACTGACTCTGTTAGGAGGGTGTCTGGAACTGACTCTGTTAGGAGGGTGTCTGGAACTGACGCTGTTAGGAGGGTGTCTGGAACTGACTCTGTTAGGAGGGTGTCTGAAACTGACTCTGTTAGGAAGGTGTCTGAAACTGACTGTTAGGAGGGTGTCTGGAACTGACTCTGTTAGGAGGGTGTCTGGAACTGACTCTGTTAGGAGGGTGTCTGAAACTGACGCTGTTAGGAGGGTGTCTGGAACTGACTCTGTTAGGAGGGTGTCTGGAACTGACTCTGTTAGGAGGGTGTCTGGAACTGACACTGTTAGGAGGGTGTCTGTAACTGACGCTGTTAGGAGGGTGTCTGGAACTGACTCTGTTAGGAGGGTGTCTGGAACTGACTCTGTTAGGAGGGTGTCTGGAACTGACGCTGTTAGGAGGGTGTCTGGAACTGACTCTGTTAGGAGGGTGTCTGGAACTGACTCTGTTAGGAGGGTGTCTGGAACTGACGCTGTTAGGAGGGTGTCTGGAACTGACTCTGTTAGGAGGGTGTCTGGAACAAATTATACATCCATGACACACCTCAAGAAAACTATACAAAATATACAACAAATCTCCAACAATGGTCCACTAACAGTGACCGGGCGCAAGGAATTTTGCACAGAGCACATACACAATGTACAGTATTGATACTTTTACTCAAGTAAAACATTTGAGTAATGTGAGCAGCTGGGTGCTGATGAGGCAGTGTCATCACGTCCACCTCTGGTGGACTTCAAGGACGCAGCATGGCCGTCAGCACTGGCGCAAGGTAAAACACACTCAACCCACTGCATCTCATTAATAGTGCTAATTATCCTGACTAGTCACTATTCACTCACTGGGGCTTCATTCCTCAAACGTGAGCCAAAACGAGTTCGATCGTAAATGGGCTCGTAAATGCAATTGCGCAAAACAAAATGTGGGATTTATCTAAGTTTTTTCTTGCGTCACCTTTTTGTTCACACGGATGCGAGGAGATGTTCACGAGAGCTCTGAAACAACTCGCATTGTACACACGGATGGCCCAAACATGGCTGTTAAAGTGTGTTTGTTTCATGTTTTGCCTTTTTATTATTCCATTCACTCATCTCTTATTCTGATTAAAAATGACGGAGCCCTTCTGGGAGTCGTGTCAAAGATCCTGGTTCTTCGGAGAGAAATATGACGTTAGAGTTTAAGTTTAAGTTGGAGGGTGATTATTCCAAGACAAAAAAAAAAAAAAAGAAGAAGATTGACCCAAGTGAAAACAGATCGTTGTCACCCTCCGGGTTATTTCCAACGACTTTTCTGCGATAATTTGGTCAATGCGTTCATCCATTGTGGCCGTCTTATTGGTCGAACTCTGACCTCCGCCTGTGGCTCACATGCTTCTTTTGTGGGCTTGGGTTTTTTTCTTTTCCCCTCCTTTGCCTCCAGTTTCATGACGAACCAGTTTCTCTCTCTCTTAACCTGTTCCAGCACACACAGAACTTTTGACAATGAATTTACCGCAATGTTTTTTGTAGTTTTTTTGCCAGACAGCAACCGACACTCTGCTACATTATTTAACAAAACATATTTTATCATTAACAACATTTTAACAATGGTTGTTTGAGAAAGGTTTTTCTTTATGCATAAAAAAGGTTTTTCTTTCATGCATGCAGTCACTTATAATGCCAACAAAGGAATTCCAATCTCATTATTGTATCTCAGGCGTGTGGATTTAAGCCAATAGAAATTCTCTGAGATGTAGTTTGTTGGATAGATTGGGTATTTATCAACATGATAATACACAGAGATACGAACAACATACTGTGTGTGCATGTACTGTAAAAGCTTGTTTGATCAATCTGGCAGAATTTGTCCGCTCGTATCCGTTGATGCATAGATTTACACACATCGATAAATGAGACCCACTGTTTGTGTACGTGTACATCCTGTCCTATCCCAGACACACATACACAACCGTGCATGCACACAAACGAGAGACACGCACGCACCCGCGCACACACGCACACACACACACACACACACACACACACACACAGCCCATACTGTACTGTACAACACAGGAACCACAAGGAACAAGGAATCAATAGACAGTATGTGCCCCAATAAAAGGAACAGTGTTATAAATCCAAGGTGTCAGGAAGCACACGGTAAGGAGCGGGTCAGTGTCCTTTAAAGGGATATAGTTGCAGTGGTTCCCTATGGAGACATAAAGGAGACTCTTTGTGTCTCCATAGGAAACCACTGCTGGTCATCAATCTATTGTCTTGGGAATGCGACAAAAATAGTGTTCTATACAAGGCCTACTTGTGTGCAAGCAGAGCGCACAATTACCGCTACTAACCAGAGGCGTATGGGAAAAATGCGAGGCCCTGTGCGAACATTAATTCATTAATTAATGTTTTTTTATTTGCAAGTATACTATTAACTAATTGAAATTAACACCCCGAAATGTAGCCTAAGAGTATGAAAGCCTTTTATAAATTATACTATTGGTATTTCACACAGGTGTTGCCAAATAACTAATTATCTTGCCAGTCAGTTGCGCACATGACATATCTAGGTCATATCAATTTAATCTGCAGAGCAGTGCTGCTTCTCACTCTGACTGACCAGCTAAGGTTTATGCCTACTATAAACCATAATATGACAAACCTTGGATTAATTCTTCTGAAAACGAGCAGCAAGGTAAGTGGGCATTGGGTGTTATTGGATGCACTGCGGACGACATTATGACGTGTGGCATGAGAGAGAGAGAGAGAGAGAGAGAGAGAGAGAGAGAGAGAGAGAGAGAGAGAGAGAAGCCATACGTTCCCACTTCAGAGAAGAGAGCATTTACAAATATAGCACTCGGATGTTACTCACAACAAGCAGCAGCTTTCCTTGCAGCAAATTGCAATGTCTTGATAATCCTGTCTAGATCAGTTTTAACGCAGGGCCCCGCGGCTGATCGGGGCGCGGTTGGATCGATGATTTTTCTAATGAATTTATCTAATGAAACTCTCAGCGAGGCTTTGAACTCTTTCTTTTTTCTTTACGCCTCGACTTTGTGTCCTACGCACGGTCGCACACCATCCACTTGACCACCACGTGGTGTGCGCTTGATAGATGACAGACATGCACGCAATGTCAGTGAGACTAAATGTGAAATATAATCATGTAGGCAAAACTAGATTTTAGGACGCAGACACGCATTGTCAGTGAATAGGCCTAAATGTGAAATATATCAACATGTACTGTAAGCAAAACTATAGATATTAGGTCTGAGATGGAAAGTGATTGTTAACATTTATTATAAGCCTATTCTTACCCCAACATACATACATACATACATACATACATGCAACACCGACATACCCAGCCGATCACTGTACTTGCGTAAGTAATACAAATACAAAATCATAATTTGGATAGCCAACGTATAAAATGGTTAAAATAATGGTGATGCTGTATTAACACATTTTGGGAATTCCCCCCCCTAGGACCCCTGAAAGCCTGCCACTTTGAGAACCCTTGCAGTACAGTATATGAATCACTAGACTGTACAGTGTATACTCTATCCATGCACCATACATACAGTACAGTATATGAATCACTAGACTGTACATTGTATACTCTATCCATGCACCATACATACAGTACAGTATATGAATCACTAGACTGTACATTGTATACTCTATTCATGCACCATACATACAGTACAGTATATGAATCACTAGACTGTACATTGTATACTCTATCCATGCACCATACATACAGTACAGTATATGAATCACTAGACTGTACATTGTATACTCTATTCATGCACCATACATACAGTACAGTATATGAATCACTAGACTGTACAGTGTATACTCTATCCATGCACCATACATACAGTACAGTATATGAATCACTAGACTGTACAGTGTATACTCTATTCATGCACCATACATACAGTACAGTATATGAATCACTAGACTGTACATTGTATACTCTATTCATGCACCATACATACAGTATATGAATCACTAGACTGTACAGTGTATACTCTATTCATGCACCATACATACAGTATATGAATCACTAGACTGTACATTGTATACTCTATCCATGCACCATACATACATACAGTATATGAATCACTAGACTGTACATTGTATACTCTATCCATGCACCATACATACAGTACAGTATATGAATCACTAGACTGTACATTGTATACTCTATCCATGCACCATACATACAGTACAGTATATGAATCACTAGACTGTACATTGTATACTCTATCCATGCACCATACATACAGTACAGTATATGAATCACTAGACTGTACATTGTATACTCTATTCATGCACCATACATACAGTATATGAATCACTAGACTGTACATTGTATACTCTATCCATGCACCATACATACAGTACAGTATATGAATCACTAGACTGTACATTGTATACTCTATTCATGCACCATACATACAGTACAGTATATGAATCACTAGACTGTACAGTGTATACTCTATTCATGCACCATACATACAGTACAGTATATGAATCACTAGACTGTACAGTGTATACTCTATCCATGCACCATACATACAGTACAGTATATGAATCACTAGACTGTACAGTGTATACTCTATTCATGCACCATACATACAGTATATGAATCACTAGACTGTACATTGTATACTCTATTCATGCACCATACATACAGTACAGTATATGAATCACTAGACTGTACATTGTATACTCTATCCATGCACCATACATACAGTATATGAATTAGCTTTTGATGTGCATTTGTGTCAGGAAGGGTTTGTTATGCTATGGAATGGGTCATTAATGGATGACCCATTCCATAGCATAACAAACCCTCATTGAAGTGTGGATCAGTGTCGCCATCCCATGAACCACTTTCAGCCCATGTCCCTGCCTATATTATAGAAGAACTAGGACTTGCTGGCCTATTTGGGACCGTGCATGTCAGCATGCCAAGTCGTTGTATTAATACTGGGCTATATGCAGCACAAACGTTATGCGAAGCTCAGCCAATCATTTAAGCCGGGGTTGGGTTGGGTTGGGTTATTATCCAATCAGGGACTTTTTCCATGTGGGTCAAACACTGTCCGAGTCTCTCTCCTCCATCTGTCTCACTCCCCCCCCTCTATCTGCCACTTATCTACAGGTGTCCCATGTGGCACAACCGTTATGCGATGCCCAGCCAATCACGGCGCCAATATAGGCGCCAAATATGGCACACTGGGCAAGACCTATACACTGTAAAGTGTTTCATTGTTTAGGGGGCGGGAGTTGCGGGATTATGGCGGAAGTGCCGCTCAAGGAAATGACGTTGACGCTTTACAAATCTGTTTACATTCTCCATGTATGAAACAAGTGTTTCATACACGTATCCGGGGGAAATACATCTGACGGATGTTCCGGCCCGACACTTCCGTCCTAAAATTTTGAGGGCACAATTACTAAAATTATTAGTTATACAATAGCATACAGTAGATTCAAAATGGTGAATTTAAAAACAGCGAACATAGCAGATCTACATACAGGCACTACAAGTCACATTGCGACACAAAAATAGTTTTTTGTGATTTTGGGCCACACAACACAGTCGTACCACAAAGTACAATAGGGCATTAAGCGGCACTATACTCTTTCTTTTTTTTATTATTATTATTATACTATATCATACTTCTATTGAAACATTTAGATCATGTCAAAGGTCGTGTCTGAGCTAGACACAGGATCTGATTAAATTGATGCCCTGAGCAAGCAGGCCAGCTTAATGGTAAAAAGGTCAGCTCTTGTGGAGGAAACCGGGTTCAAATCCGGGGTATAGAGAAAAGGTACACATAGTGCAGCTTTGAGTGGTTAAAATGTCATCTCCATACTGTAACATATACCCCCCCAAAACACCACCACCAATCCCTTCCCCTCCATACACCAGCCATATCCAGGCACAAAGCTCTGGTGATGGTCTGTCAGTGGTGCGCACGCACACACACACACACACACACACACACACACACACACACACACACACACACACACACACACACACACACACACACACACACACACGGGGAGAGAGACAGACACATACGTTGCTGTCGTTAGTGCTTGCCCACTGTTCCAGAACACATGCAGGTGTGAAGCATAACGGAGGTTTTTCAAGCGATACGCCACCCGCTAGCGTCTCTGCGCTATAGCGGCGTCACACACCATCCCTGCAGGGTGCACACTTCACTCGCTGGAGTTTGCTGGAAGCGCTCGATGACTGCTATGGTCATTAGAAAATGTATTGTCGCTGTCGGATGGAAACTTTGTCCAAAACCCTCACTTTTCAGGGAATGGGGTAAAAACTGTTTCGAGTCACAGGCTCTTGTTAAAACGTTTCATTATTAGACAGGCATAACCACTTTCACCTCAAGATTTGTATACATTTTTAAATGTGTGAAACGAGAAATTCTGCATAATGAGTATACTTTTGGAACTTTAAGTACATTTTGATACCAATACTTTTGTACTCAATTTTGAATTCCGGACTTTCACCTATAACGGAGTACTTCTACATTGCAGTATTGTAATGTAAGGGTACTCAGGTGGCGAACAGGGAGATGATCTGGTTGTGGGAATGAGAGCTTGTGTGCACGCACGCAGCATTGTGTGTGCACGCACGCAGCATTGTGTGTGCACGCACGCAGCATTGTGTGTGCACGCACGCAGCATTGTTTGTGCACGCACGCAGCATTGTGTGTGCGACTGTGCGTGTGAGCGTGCCTGTGTGCGAGCGAGTGTACAGAGAGCGCTAATTGTAAAGGATGTGGCAGGTTAAGATAAGGTTATCTCCATGCTCTGAAACGTCTGAGAGAGAGACACGCGCATGCACACACACACACACACACACACACACACACACATGGAATTAGATTGATTAGGGGAGCCATTTTGGGGGCCGGTGGTGCTATTTCTAGATATAGCCTCCCTTCGCCCTCCCCATGCAGACTCCTCCCCCTCCCACATTCGCCTGGCATGACTCTCCCCCCCCCAAACCCTCCGCCCCCTCACCCCCGTCACTCACAAGGGGCAGCAGGACAGCTGATAGTGCCACAGGTTGTCACTCATGAGCTAACCGACTGGCCACTGCATGGCTGAGATAGTCCCACACACACACACACACAGTCACACACACACACACACACACACACACACACACACACACACACACACACACACACACACACACACACACACACACACACACACACACACACACACACACACACACACACACACACACACACACACACACACACACACACAATCTCTCTCACTCTTTCCACTCTCACAGCTCGCTACAGAAATAAATGGTGGCACCTCTGTATCATTTGGTTCCAGGCGCAAATTTGCGTCTTTTGATACAAAAAAACGACAACAAAATACAACCGACTATAAAGTCTCTCCACTTCCGTCCGAGCCTTAATTCTTATCCGACCGTTTACCTTTCCATCCCGTTGGAGTCCACGTGCGTTCCTCGCCGTGACGCAGAGGAATTCACAGCGGGAAGGAATTGCTCTCGTCTTTTTTAGGGCTTCATTTTATAGGCACGGCGTGCAGCAAGGTCAATCCCCCGAAAAATCCCGCTATACTCAATTCCCGCGGTCAGGAGGACCCTCCATTAGCCAAGCGTTAGAAACAAATTAACTCTCTCTCAGTCGAACGGCTCCTCGGAGGAAGGAAGTGTGGGAAAATCCTCTATTAGGCAGCAGTTAAGAGCCTATTGGAGCTGGAGATGGAATCCTGCCTAATAAAGGAATAGTCAACCACTGGAACGCCCGGCTGAATGAGGGAGAAGGGCTTCTAATTAGGAGGACAAAGTGTCTTATTACCGGCTATAGTCCATTAATATGGAGTTTCTGGGGGTGTATAGGGTTCCCTGAATGAATGTGTCAACATATAGGTTGTTGAGTATTTGTGTATGTCCGTCCGCCTGCTATGCTTACTTTATAATCTGTCACACGACGATGTGAAAAGGCCGATCTGCAAAGCGACGTGTCGTGAGCATGTTGCAGACTGGCTATTTTTGGTCAGCGACGGCATCATACGAACGACGAAGCACAGGCTGTAGTAGTGCCAGAAAGTGATAGAAATGTACTGGTGTCGTGTAGCGGTGACAGCATGTAAACAGATAAATAATGGATCGTCTCTCTGCTCCACTCTGGAGGTTCTCAGAATCTCGTAAAAAAAAAAGGGGGAAAAAAACTGCTCTCAAACTATTTGGGGCGTAGTGTGTCTCAGTCGAGATGAGCCGCAGCCAACTCAAACCAGAGCTCCAGTCTCCTGTCCTCCTCCTCCGCCTAGCTGCCTCACAAAACCTCCCAGCACTTTCCAACAATTTTTTCCCTTCTTCTTCTTCATTTTTTGTGTTTTGGGGGGGTGGGGGGGGGGGGGGGGGGCAGTGAAAAGTGGCGAAACAGCGTCATGGACCGAGCGAGCGAGCTGGGCCCGGGCGGAGATTCAAAATAAACTCACACAGGCTTTTGGCTTTGAGTGCGGGTTCCATCTCTGTTTATCTTAGCCCAGAGTGTGCATGGGAGCCCAGTGATGAAATCGCCACAAAAAAAAATTAACCACCCCCCCCACCCCCCAACAAAAAAAGAAGAAAATGAGGGGAGGAAAAAATTAAACAGAGTTGAACAGGCCAGTGTATTTGGTTAGGGGTTGCCACGGCGACAGAGTGCGCGGATGCAGATAAACAGCACGTGGGGTTCTCGGGGAGGAATGCAGCCCCTTCTCTTCTCGCCTGCGGTTTGGAAGACGAGGTTAACACTCCGCTTTCCCAACAGCTAGAAACCACTCGGCAACATATGGGGTTCAGGGGGAGGGGGGGCGGGACAGGACCCCAAAGCACACTGTGAAATCCTGAGACTGTAGAAAGGGAACCAAATGGACCCTGGGCCGCAAGGGTCCATTTTTTGGATGTCGAGAAGCGGTGGTGTAGCTGGAAACTTCTCTGCAACTATAGTGGGGTTTGGGGGATGTTTTAAAATCTGGAAATGTGAGTGTCAATTTTACTCTGAGAGTGTGCAAATGGAACCAAATGGACCAGTTTAGTTGCATTAGAATGTGACTAACATGTAATTATTAGACACATTTCTCAGAGGATCTCTTTCAACCATTTTCACCCATGCAGTAAAAGGTCCATTTGGTCCGCAGTGGAGTTTTATTTGCAAACGTCCAGGGATGAGAAGCTATAGGCTGACGGTCTTGCATGGCGATATTTGGAAAGAATTGCTGTGTGGAAAAACTAACAAGAAAAGGAAACAAGTGCAGTGTGCAACCCGCCAGGTCCAGTATAGCGTGGCATTGGTCCGACCTCCCGTTAGTCTCACCATCACTGACACTATCCCAAATCCTAACCTAACCCTAACAGGAAGCCTATAGGTGATCTGTAACCCGCAGCACAGGTCAGACTAACAGGAGGTCTGCCTTAAGGGCAGTCCGCCCTGCAGGTCCATTGTTGTCCATGTTGCTGTCCCAGATCTTTCTGTTTTGTTGTTGTTGTTTAGTTTGGGGGTGGTGGGGAGATTTTTTCACTAACAGCTTGAATCACAACAGAAGGGAGAACACATGGAGCAAAACATAAAAAAAGGGGAAAAAAAGCTGAAAACAAGACAACAGGGTGGAGGAGAAAAACAGGATGGCAAATTAAGGCAGAATCGAGTCTCTACACTGAGATTGGACTGCTCTCTCTTTCTCTCTCTCTCTGGCCTATTCCAATACACTCCCATTGGGATAGACCAGTAGTTTTTAACCCTTTCATTATAAAGGCCCATTATTTATTCAGCATTTGAGCCACAGACCACCATTTGATGAGATTTAGCCTCTCAGACCCAAAACTTAGAATATGTTGTTATCGTTGGATAAGATTTTGTCCACAATTCCATGCTGTATTGATAATAATAATAATAATAAAACTTTATTCCATGCTGTATTGATGATGGTACCATGGGAGAGATAACAGGAAAATTTTGATCAGATCTTTTTTTTTTTACATTCTAATTATGTAATTATGTCTTAAATATGTAATGCAAATGTTTAACAATAATGTAACTCTTGAGAGCGTAACATTAAACCAAATGAACCCTTACGCTCTCAAGAGTTAAAGATCTAATGTAGTTACCAACTCTCCATCATTTAGCTGTGAAGGTGGGGACCACCTCATGGAACGCCCTCAAGGACCACCGGTGGTCCCCGGCCCACTGGTTGAGAACCACTTGGGATATAGTCTGTCACGTCTGCGTGGTGCAGCGTCTCGTGGACTCGTCCCACATCGTGATACATTCTTCAGCTGTGGAACGCTTTAAAAGAACGATGGCAAGGCTCAACGTAAGGAAGGACAGCCAACGCTTTAAAAGAACGATGGCAAGGCTCAACGTAAGGAAGGACAGCCAACGAGTTCAGCTGCTTCAACTTATTTAGTCCTGAATGTGGTGGTGGGGGGGGGGGGGGGGGGGAGAGTCATGTTGGCTGTACACTTCAGCTCAACGGGGGTTGATCATTCTGTTGTGCTGGCTGCACGGAAAATTAGACAAAGAGAGGTATTCGCTTAACGATAATCCAAGTTGAGAAAAAGATCGATAGTTAGAAGAGAGTAGAGTGCATGGCGGGACTCGGGGGACTGTGGGCCGTTAAACAACCAATGTTTACCCCGTTTCTGTGCTTAAAAAGTGAAAGAATAAAGTTACCAAACTAAAAGTTGGTGTGTTTGAGTGTGCGTGTGTATGTGTGTGTGTGGTGTGTGTGTGTGTGTGGGGGGGGGGGGGGGGGGCATACAGGCAGAGAAGTGGGAGAGAGGGAAGGGGTCGGGGCGGCTGAGAGGAGGAGGAGGAGGAGAAGCCAATTTGGTGAAGGATGGTGTTTGGGAGAGCATGGCTGTGGCCCGCTGATAAGGGGAGCTCTCCTTCTCAGCTCTCCCTCCCTCTGACAGAATGAGTCTCGTCTGCCGGCCCATTAGCAGCCATACCTACAAGCCCCTGCCTTTTCTCCACCCCACAGCCCTCAATAGAGGGGATGGGGGGGGCAGGAATGGAAATGGCTACTTAGTACACGATTACCCGATTGAAAGGTGTACAGTAGCTGTCATATGGGTATGACCAAAGATGGGGGGGGATTTGAGTGGTTGTGTGTGTGTGTGTGTGTGTGTGTGTGTGTGTGTGTGTGTGTGTGTGTGTGTGTGTGTGTGTGTGTGTGCACGAGCGAGCGAGCGGGGGAGGGCACGGGGGAGGGAGAGGAGAGAGTGATTTGGGTCCCGTCTCTGTGACGAGACAAACGTGTTTCTGTGAGATTAAATCCAGGCCGTGCATGTTTATTAAAACCATGTAGAGGGAGGGAGGACGGGGGGGGGGGGGACACAGAGAGAGAGAGAGAGAGAGAGAGAGAGAGAGAGAGAGAGAGAGAGAGAGAGAGAGAGAGAGGTGGGGATAGAGCTTGGGAATTCACAAAATAAGAGGAGGGAGTGAAATAGGGTTATAGGTGGAGAAGGTTGTATGTGTCATGGGCGTGCGTGCGTGCGTGCGTGCGTGGATGGGTTGCACAGTGAAGATTAGTGAGCTCTGAGTACAGTCAGTGCCGAGCCAGAATAATAAGAACCCCCCCCCCCCACCACCTCACTCTTTTAGTTTATGTTCTTAATTTCTTTGTTTATGTTCGCTGGTGGAAAAAGTAGTCAGATATTAAAAAGGCACTTGAGTTAAAGTATCAATACTGCAATATAGTAATACCCTGTTACAAGTAAAAGCCCGGAGCTCAACATTTACTTGAGTAAAAGTACTTAATGTATTGGTATTGGTAAGTACTCATTATGTAGAATGTCCCGTTTCACAAGTTTTCAAACGTATACAAATCTTTTGAAAATAGCAGATCTACAATATCGTCGATCGGCTATTTTCAAATGGCCGAAATGTATCAATGTGTGTCAATGTGTGTTTTGTAATAATAAACCAAATCTACAAAGTAAATAAACTAAAGTATATTACAATATTTGCCTCTGAGATGTATAGTGGAGTAAAAGTATTGGAAAATGGAAATACTCAAGTAAAGTACAAATACCTCAAAATTGTACTTAAGTACAGTACTTGAGTATACTTTCCACCACTGTTTATGTTATGTTTGTTCGCACTCTGTGCAAGGCCAGAGGAGAGCTCCACAAATCACCTCACTGTGCGTGCGTGTGTGTATGCAGCAGTCCTCTGTGAGCCTGCAGTGTGAAGTGTGCAGTGTGCAGTGTGCAGGAGTCCCGTGCCTTCAGAAAAGCCATCCTCCAGGTCGTATATGTGTAATCATGGTGTTCTGCACATGTCTCTCTGCAGGGAGGCCAGCGCTTCTGTCCTTGACATTTGCATGCCGAGGACCCCCAAATGAATACCGTTTGTTGCTGTCGGGCAGAAACCTCTTATTCCTCTGCGTTTTTATTTTTATTTTAATTAATAAACCTACTTGATCATACTGCAGCCTCACACAATAGCATAAAAAATAAGTACCAGATCCACACGTTGTAGATCTGCTATACTTTTAAATTTGAAGTGAGTTTTGGACATACTGTATGACGGAGAATTTGGCCGCGGATCCCAATCTGACAATATGTTGTGCCTGAGGCTGAGACCCCCATATAAGATTTGTGTTGTTAAAACAGAATTTTACTAGCATGTTGTTTTGACAAATATAGTAGCTATAGCTATAGTTTGATGTCTCCCTGCATTAGTATCCTATAGTTTCTTTGAAGCATTATATTGTTTGAAACATTGTTAAGAGTCTTAAAGACCTGAATAAAAAAAAAATCCATCAACAGCCATAGGTCTGTCTAAATAAAACAATGGGACAGCAAATGCCTTAAGAAATGCTCCATAATGCAATCCACTAGCTAGTCCAAATGGTGCTTGGGACGCCTTGGGCTCCACCACCACCTTTAATGGTCTCCCCAGGACTGGCCCGCGGTGCTATATGAGAGGCTTTATGGAAGCTATTATTAGTGTTTATGCGCTCGCACTTAGCGGGTCGAACGGCGTCTTGTGTGTCGGCGTGTGCAGCGAGGCACCGGTGCCCCGGCTGGCGCCCCTCGCGCTAACGTTATGGATAATGTTATGGTTATGTCTCTTTGCTCAATCGTTAACCGCGCGGCCGTTTTTATGGGGTATTAATTGAGTTGTAATTTTGCTTAAATGAAAGCGCGCTAAGGGTTTAACGCCACTTTAACTTGGGATCTAATTGAAAACAGCAGCCGAGGCTCCCATGCTTGACACGGTGTCAAGTATGAGAAAGATTTGCATTTTTCTTTTACCCGATTTCCGCAAAGTCTTTTCTGCCTCGCAGCCATGTTCTACGTGTGAACGTACTGCAAACAAACAAACAACAAAATACCCAAGATGCATAATTTATGCAATTTAACGCCCACATAGGAAAACAAAGACAAGGAACAAGCACCTACACGAAGATATACTCTACATAACCTTTCAAACATGCACATACATGCACGCAATCCACGCATGCACATTCACATCATGAGGATGAGAGCGAGAGAGAGAGAGAGAGGTTTGGATGGCTATGTGCTGATCGCATTACCTCATCTCACATGTATTTCAGAGGCCTGAAACCTGATACGCGTGCAATTGTTATTTTAAATCGCCGTCTGGGAAAGCTGGACCCGAGGTCTGCGGAGTCACTCACCCAAGGGGTTTAGGAGCGTGAGGGGGGATAAGGGGTGGAGGGGGGGGGGGGGGCATGGCTGGATAGGCCACAGGGGCAGGTGGTGCATTAGGGACAGACAGGGGGATGGGGCAATAGTGGTCTTCAGTGTTTCAGTGAGGCCCGCTTTTTATTTCATACACCTTCAGGAACCTTGACATGTAATCATTGTCATCTCTGTTCAGTGACCGCTGATACTTCTGTCCACTGCATCATCAGACACTGTATGGAGCCAGACGGGGGGGGAGGAGAGGGGGGGGGAGAGGGAGAGAGAGAGGGAGAGGGAGAGGGAGAGGGAGAGGTGGGGGGGGGGGAGAGGGGGAGAGGGAGAGAGAGAGAGAGAGAGAGATAGAGAGAGAGAGGGAGAGGGAGTCATGAGAGATTGCTCCCCCACTCTACCAGTCAGCCAGCCAGTCAGTCAGTCAGTCAGTTACGCACGTTCCAATTCAATTAGAGAGCCCTCCGTCTGTTTGTTAGGGCCCTGATTGCATACCTGACTGTGTGTGCAGTGAAGTGGTAGAGAAATCTCTCTCTCTCTCCCCCTGCCTCTCTCTCTCTCTCTCTCCACCCCCTTTTCTCTTCTATCTCTCTCCTGTCCAACCCTATCTCTCGTGTCCCTTCCCTTCTATTATCCATGCCCATCTCTGTCTGTGTTCGCACCTGCAAGGTTAATGTGTATGTGTGTGTGTGTGTGTGTGTGTGTGTGTGTGTGTGTGTGTGTGTGTGTGTGTGTGTGCACGAGTGTGTGTGAGCTGACTCCAGATCCATTAGGCCGTATTTGTGCTCTCAGGGCTGGACAGGCACAACGCCAGTGGCTACTGGAGAGCCCCTCCCTCTCCCCCCCCCACCCCCTCTCCCCCTCCACCCCCTCTCCCCCACCCCCCCCCCCCCCCCTCTCTCTCTCTCTCTCTCTCTCTCTCTCTCTCTCTCGTTAATTAAACTTCTCCATTTCCCTCAAAGTATGCTTTTAAAAAGAGTGCCACGTGTCACCAGATTAAGTTTTAGTCATCATAACGATGGACTCATTCACACACATGTGTGCAAGTATGTCTGTATGTCTATGGATTGATTTAAACATTATTTTACTTGTTTATAAAGCTCTCAATGGTCTCGCACCTTCCTACCTACATGACTGCCTGCCTAAATATGTCCCAAAGTATTATTATTAGGTACATGTCTAGGCCTTTGTCTATGCATGTTTTGGATGTAAATATAAATATTGCACTTTTGACATTTCTAGGAAGGGAGTCGTGGGACCCAAAAACGTACAGAAATACATAATGAATTAACCACATAAGACATATTCAAATATAGTGAAAATAGCCAAGCTTGTAGACTGATCATTTTCACTATTTTTTTTCAAGTGTATCCTTTGTCCACCACTAGATTTTGTTATTCATAACGGTTGTGCACGAACTGCACGACCACATGTGTGTGTGTGAAAATTAATCTCACAACTACCTCTGCGATTCCACGCCGGCGTGATTCAAATGAGGCTCGCTCTTCAACTAAACATGCCTCTTAAGTTACGACAGCAACACTTAACAGTGATGAGTGTCTGATGATTGCAGGATGTGTTCACCTGACTGTACTGTATGTGTATGTGTGTTTGCTGCACAGTAGCTGTGTATTGCAATGTTCATGACCATAAGGGAGTGATTACTGTCAGTTAATTCACCCACCCACCCATCAACACGCACGCACGCACACACACACACGCACACGCGCGCGTATACACCCCATGGTGACGTCGCATCACCTGCATAATGAATTAATTCTTTCTGTGCCGCTAGGTGGTAGCATTAAGTGTAGTTAACCTGTGCCAGCGCCTGTGTTCACTTCAAGAGGATCAGTTTCATCCCCACTGTAGCCCCCCCCCCCCCCCCCTGCACGTTATCACTGTAAGGATTAGCGCACACGGTTTACCTCCCCCCAAAAACGTTTACATGTCGGGACTCGGGAGCGATGCTATAGACAAAGTCACAAATCATCACATCCGAACTTTGGATGGAGGACGATCACCAAAGACAGTGCTCGTAGTTTCCGAGTTATGGAGCTTTGAAAATCCTGCTTGTAACCAAGGTAAATGGAGAGGAGTTTTATAGCTAGCAAAGCTATCTGCTTTGGGGCTCAACCGTTTCATATGGAGTATACAGGGGGTACGAATATCTACGTACTTCACAAAAAAAGACTTAAGGAACATGTCGCTGACACATGGTTTCAAGTAATATTCCACTTCTTCTAGCCTTGTGGCCTACCAGTGGTCCCTGGTACACTCGTTGAGAATCACACATACTGTACCAAAGGGTCTTTGAGATTAAAAATAAAAGTGTAGAGAATCCCTGTTTGTAAGAGATGCATGGGACTGGAGGAAAATACTGGAGCTGTTCCTGTTTCCTGGCCTATGTG
This sequence comes from Protomyctophum bolini, assembly GCF_963924005.1. NCBI lineage: Eukaryota > Metazoa > Chordata > Actinopteri > Myctophiformes > Myctophidae > Protomyctophum > Protomyctophum bolini. The sequence goes on along the minus strand of NC_137867.1, from coordinate 36,327,765 downwards.
CATCACGCCACAGCCCCCCATCTCCCTCCGCGCACGCACGCACGCGTGCGCACACACACACACCTCTGTAATGACACACAATACTTTAAATCCACAAGGTTATAAGTGTGAACAGAGCACACTGCCTGTCTGGCGGGCGGGCGGGCGCGTACACACACACGCACACGCGCACGCACACACACACACAAACACAAACACAAACACACACAAACACACACACACACACACACACACAGATAGAGAGTCGTGCTCTCAAGTTCGGGAAACTTTCTGCTGCTCGCTGCTATCAGTGCTAAAGTGCTAATGAGCGGATCAAGTATGCGCCGGCGACCTGAGGGAGCGACAGTATGAGGGCATGCAGCGGACGCACGTGCACATACGTGCACTCCCTACTGACACGCACGCATTAGCATGTGGGTGTGTATGTATTAGGAGATGCACAATATAGTTTTTTACCGATAACTTCCTGCTTCTCAAGACCAATACCGATACTAATAACCGATAATAAATATATAAACATGCGGTACATAAAAAAGACACACACACACACACACACACACACACACACACACACACACACACACACACACACACACACACACACACACACACACACACACACACACACACACACACACACACACACACACACACACACACACACACACACACACACACACACACACACACACACACACACACACACACACACACACACACACACACACACACACACAGGTGTCTTGTCAGGTGAGAAAGCAGCCCAGCTGCTTCATCATTGAAATGAAAGGAGTCCAAGCCGCACCGCACCACTCTTCATTACGCTCGTCTCACCTTTCCGTGTACTTTCTCGTCCTCTCCGTTCTGTCCCTGTTAACACGAGCACTCCGCTGATCTCCTTTATTTTGACTCTATAGGGTCCATACATGAAATCCATGAGCGTTATTGCATGCCATGTTACTTTTTACTTTTTTCTTGTGGTTGTCATTTTTTTTTGTCTTCTTCATAAATAAACATCCTAATTTTATCATTTTGTCGACCTGTTTGGAGGCGGTTAAGTTAAGTCTGCCCTTTGGGTTTCATAAATGTTTAACCAATGACAAAGGTATAAAGAGCTTGTGATTAAATACCAACTACTGTTTGGATCCTTTGGAGCACAGGTTTCCTCAAAAGTATAGTTTTTCTTTTAACGCGATTTCCACCCGACAGCGACGGATATCAATGGTGTAAAAGTAACTAAGTACATTTACTTAGGCACTGTACGTACTACAATGAACCATTTTATACATTTGAAAACTTGAAATGGGACATTCCGCATAAAGAATACCTTCTAGTTTTGGTACTTTAAGTACATTTTGATACCAATACCTAAATTGATAACAATACCACTTTTTATTTCTATAAAATACTGCAAGTACTTGATACTCAAGTCCAAAATGTGAGTACTGTATCCACCACTGACAGATATCATGCGTGCTGGAGGGCGAATTACCGTCTCATTGAGACGTGTTTAACTTCACACAACCCCTCCTCTCCTCTCGCCTCCACTCCTCCTTAATTCCACCATCACTCTCCTTCCTCTATCCATCTCTTCTCCTTTTACCCCGAGGTGATTTATTGGAACAACGGGGTCCGGCCCTCTCCTTCTCCTCGGTCGGGAGCCCATATATGCTTTGGGCTTCCAGCCAAAGGGACCCGGTCTAATTGATGTCAGTAATCTGGTCACCTTGAGAGATAGTTAAAAGGTCAAATCTCTATTAGCTTTTAGTTTATGGTGGGCAAATTAACACACATGGCACACGCACACACTGAAGCATGCACTGATTTATACGTCATTATATGCCGGCGTCACAAAGCAGCGGTGGTGTTAGTGTGGTGTTAGATAACCCCACTTGGGTTACAAACTGTACATGGACCGCTTTTTTCCCCCTCTACACCAGATCTCGCCAAAAAGTAGCGTTAATCCGACGTCCAAATAATCCGACACCCATAAATCCGACTATATCCAATATTCAGACCATAGAGCCCCATCTAACCCTATCCCCAAACCCAAATCCTAACCACACCCGGAAACCACGGGTGAGTCTTAACCGGCCGCATAGTCGCACTATAACTGACTGACACTTGCTCCCCCGCCAAAAATAGAAAAAATCTACAAGCTCGTTGCGACATGCGGTGAGCTTGTAGATGAGATGCCTGCAGGGTTCAATGTGGTTCATGTCCTGAATTCTCCCTTATTGTTTTTTTTACAAACAACAAATACAGTTTAGTTTGTGTGCAGTTTTGTTGCATACAGGTGCACTGAGTGACTCCCTCTGACTGAGCACCGTGCTTCCTTGAAAGCTGAAATACATTACAAGCAACGCGGCGGAGCCAAGATAAGTTGTTTCTGGGTGGATAAGCACAGGGGGGGGATGTATCTGAGGGAGCCAAAAGAATCTACATTAAGGCAAGATATCTGTTAATTAAATCTGGCCATGCCTGATCCCTATCTGCAGCACGTAACTTACACCGGCCTGTGCTGCTGGATGCACACGCACACACACACACACGCACACACACACACACACACACACACACACACACACACACACACACACACACACAAAGGAACGGTAGAACACACACGTCACAAACCTGCACACAAGCATGCACATATGCAGACGCCTGTGCATACACATACAGAGATGCACACCAAGCACACACACACACACACACACACACACACACACACACCGACACACAGGCAGAGACATGTAGACGCACACACTGAGACAGCTGTGCAAGCACACCCATACATTATATATGAACATAAGCTCAGACATGCAAACAAACACACCTACACACTCACACATACCTAGAAAAAACACAAACACATGAGCATGCACGTAAACATGAACTGTACACAAGACATACCCTACTGTGTATACTGCACGGCTTTGTACACACACACACACACACACACACACACACACACACACACACACACACACACACACACACACACACACACACACACACACACACACACACACACGGCATACTACAGGGATAACAGCATGTGAACGAGGTATACAGACGCAGGCTAAGGCTTCACTCACACAGATTGATGTATAGCTGATCTGATGCACGAGACTTGTTGACTGATGCAAGCTCGCAATTCATTTCCAATGGGAGTCACATGGTTTGACACAACCTTTTTGTTGTATGAGGGGGAGGGGGGCAGTTGAAACACAGCCGAAAGCCGTACAACAAAAATGTTGTGTCAAACCATGTGACTTCCATTGGAAATGCATTGGGGCGGCCATGACACTTACCCAAATTAGTACACAAATTAGTTTATTTTTACTCAAGATTTACATCATATTTGATTTGGTTCTAGACTAGAGGTACAGAAACTTTTGATTTATATTGAACTCACTGATGAATTTTTACATTGTTCATTTTTATTTTGGCTGATTAAACCGATTAAATAATCTGGATTATTTTGAGACCAATCCGATACCGATATATATTTTTATGGCCGATATGACCGATTCCAATTATATTGTGCATCCCGTAATAGGTTAAACGCTTTTTGATGTTCCTTGAGTTTAAAGTGGTGGATCTTCCTCTCCCCAACCTACTCTCTCTATTTATTAAAGTGGTGGATCTTCCTCTCCCCAACATACTCTCTCTATTTATTAAAGTGGTGGATCTTCCTCTCCCCAACATACTCTCTCTCTCTCTATTAAAGTGGTGGATCTTCCTCTCCCCAACATACTCTCTCTATTTATTAAAGTGGTGGATCTTCCTCTCCCCAACATACTCTCTATTTATTAAAGTGGTGGATCTTCCTCTCCCCAACATACTCTCTCTCTCTCTATTAAAGTGGTGGATCTTCCTCTCCCCAACATACTCTCTCTATTTATTAAAGTGGTGGATCTTCCTCTCCCCAACATACTCTCTCTATTTATTAAAGTGGTGGATCTTCCTCTCCCCAACATACTCTCTCTATTTATTAAAGTGGTGGATCTTCCTCTCCCCAACATACTCTCTATTTATTAAAGTGGTGGATCTTCCTCTCCCCAACATACTCTCTCTATTTATTAAAGTGGTGGATCTTCCTCTCCCCAACATACTCTCTCTCTCTCTCTCTATTAAAGTGGTGGATCTTCCTGTCCCCAACATACTCTCTCTATTTATTAAAGTGGTGGATCTTCCTCTCCCCAACATACTCTCTCTCTCTCTCTCTATTAAAGTGGTGGATCTTCCTCTCCCCAACATACTCTCTCTCTCTATTAAAGTGGTGGATCTTCCTCTCCCCAACATACTCTCTCTATTTATTAAAGTGGTGGATCTTCCTCTCCCCAACATACTCTCTCTATTTATTAAAGTGGTGGATCTTCCTCTCCCCAACATACTCTCTCTATTTATTAAAGTGGTGGATCTTCCTCTCCCCAACATACTCTCTCTATTTATTAAAGTGGTGGATCTTCCTCTCCCCAACATACTCTCTCTATTTATTAAAGTGGTGGATCTTCCTCTCCCCAACATACTCTCTCTCTCTCTCTATTAAAGTGGTGGATCTTCCTCTCCCCAACATACTCTCTCTCTCTCTCTCTATTAAAGTGGTGGATCTTCCTCTCCCCAACATACTCTCTCTATTTATTAAAGTGGTGGATCTTCCTCTCCCCAACACTCATATAAGTGGATCTGACAAACAGTAAATGTAACATGATTCAATCTGTTATGATTAACAAGCCACATTTAAGTATGTTCGTTTACAAGAAAATGTCAAGTATTTCGATTATCATCTCTTGTTAAAAATACAAGAACGTGTGCATTTATTTATGCAATGGATTTATTCACTCAATTCTAACCAATATTGTTCTGTACCCACACACAATGGTCAAAATGCATTAAAATGTATGGGCAAATGGTTATTAGGAACAGTAAATGTAACATGATTAAATCTGTTATGATTAACAAGACACATTTACGTTTTTTGTGTACAAGAATATGTCACTTTTTTCGAGAATCATTTCTTGTTAATAATACAAGAACGTCTGCATGTATTTCCCAAATGGACTCATTTACTTAATTCCAACCAATGTTGTTCTGTACCCACACAAAATGGTCAGAATCCAGTAAAATATACAGAATTAAGCCTTGGAAACCTGGACACGCCCCTTCAATAACTTTTCCCCCTTCAAGTAGTCCTCCTGTGTCCTCACATCAGACGCCATTTTCACAGCACCTGCACAAACTTTCAACTTGTCTTCACTTCACAATTTTTTCACGTTTAAGGTAAGAATGAATAATATTAGCCGAGCATTTGATTGAGGTTCAATTTAGCAAGTGTTTACATTATGTTTTGTTTAGTAGCAGCTGTAAAAAAAAACGTACCGTTTGCTGCTTTACAACACACATCAAAGCAGACGCACGTGTGACGCCAGTGACGGTTTTATTTCCACATAAATGCACCGAGTGTGTGTGAGTGTGAGTGTGTGTGCATGTGTGTGTGTGTGTGCGCGCATCTGTAATCCACACACCTCAACAACCAGTTTGCCCCACCGACTTCAAATTTTGACACCCCACCACCAGAACTGCCCCAAAAAGGCCTCTGCCTGCATGGGCTCAGGACAGGCAAAGGGAAGTTACTATATTTACCCAGGGTAACTGGACTAAGCTCAAGAACTTGTTTACAGCCAGGCCCTGCTCATAGAACATTTCATGGTAGGGGTTCAATGCCTTGTCCAAGGGCACTTCAGCAGTGGTAATTTTAACGTGCCGGTCTGGGGATACGAACTAGCGACATTCCGATATCAACATCGCTCCGCAAACCGTTCGGCCACCGCTGCCTCTTGGCAGAGAAACAAGAGTAGCAAATACAACTATTTACATGATGTCTTACGTTGCCATTTAGTGCCCTAAACAAAAGTCCATGGACTAGAAAGAAAGAAAGAAAGAAAGAAAGAAAGGACCTACATAGGGACATTCTTTGCCACCATGCCAGTCATGAACCAATACAGCCACCCTGTCACAACGACTCACAACGAACCTCAGTGACCACGCAACAACGTACATCAACTAATGTCAATCAGTCTTCTATTGAAAATGAACCATTGGAATTGATGGCTGTTATGTCAAAGCCCAAAAGCTCTATCTCCAACCAAATGGAAATAGCAAATTCACTCATGGGATTATTGAAGTGATCAAGAGCCACATACACACACACATATACTGTTCCCTGGTACAACAACTGAACTCACATACTGTACAGCAGATACAACACAACAGACCAACTCTAGATTCACATGATGACTATAGCATTCAACCCCAGAGCCAGAACCAGTTCCATTGCCATTTTCCACCCGGTCAATGGGTCCCAAAATGACAGCAATAGCACACCAGCTTGAATCACACGCATTAAAAACACAAGCAGTAGCCAAGAAGCAAAAGACAAAGTTCATACCTTGAGCTGTAGACTCTTCCACTTGACTTCATAAGATAGTTGTAGTGATGCCAGGGGAAAACTGTGTGCTCTCTCTCTCCAGTTCATGATGAGACCTCCAGCAGCTCCTCCAGACTCCAGTCATCTCATCTCCATCCTCCATACATCTGGCTGGCTAGCTGGCCATGCAGTACTTCTCCTCCCAGTATCAATGGCCCCCAACTAGCCTCATTATCCTGGCTGCCTGATCTTCTCACAGCCTTGGTCTGGATGTTTCGCACTACACAGCACATTCTGCTGTAGTGCCTTGGTCAGGGGTTTAGGGCATAGGCTCCATAGGGTCCAGCATTCACAGCATGTCGTGGTCAGGGGTTTAGGGCATAGGCTCCATAGGGTCCAGCATTCACAGCATGTCGTGGTCAGGGGTTTAGGGCATAGGCTCTATAGGGTCCAGCATTCAGGGGTTTAGGGCATAGGCTCTATAGGGTCCAGCATTCAGGTCTTAAGGGATCTGGGGTCGTCACCCTGGCCCGTGTACCTGTGGAGCAGGTTGAGAGAGACCATATAAGCTTTGAGTATAAGTAACTGTTCGCTAAAATAACAACATGGTCATTTTCCAGCACATTATGGCGATCGAATATCACTGCTTCACTTATATAGAAAACGTCCCATGTCCCTAAGCTTCTATCTGACCCCAAGATGACCTTTCCATCTTGAAAATTACTCTTTCTAGACTGTAGCCAAATAACATACTCTCTCTCTCTATTAAAGTGGTGGATCTTCCTCTCCCCAACATACTCTCTCTATTTATTAAAGTGGTGGATCTTCCTCTCCCCAACATACTCTCTCTCTCTCTCTATTAAAGTGGTGGATCTTCCTCTCCCCAACATACTCTCTCTCTCTATTAAAGTGGTGGATCTTCCTCTCCCCAACATACTCTCTCTCTCTATTAAAGTGGTGGATCTTCCTCTCCCCAACATACTCTCTCTATTTATTAAAGTGGTGGATCTTCCTCTCCCCAACATACTCTCTATTTATTAAAGTGGTGGATCTTCCTCTCCCCAACATACTCTCTCTATTTTCTATTAAAGTGGTGGAGCTTCCTCTCCCAACATTCTCTCTCTCTCTCTCTCTCTCTCTCTCTCTCTCTCTCTCTCTATTAAAGTGGTGGATCTTCCTCTCCCCAACATACTCTCTCTCTCTATTAAAGTGGTGGATCTTCCTCTCCCCAACATACTCTCTCTCTCTATTAAAGTGGTGCAGCTTCCTCTCCCCAACATACTCTCTCTCTCTATTAAAGTGGTGGATCTTCCTCTCCCCAACATACTCTCTATTTATTAAAGTGGTGGATCTTCCTCTCCCCAACATACTCTCTCTATTTATTAAAGTGGTGGATCTTCCTCTCCCCAACATACTCTCTCTCTATATTAAAGTGGTGGATCTTCCTCTCCCCAACATACTCTCTCTATTTATTAAAGTGGTGGATCTTCCTCTCCCCAACATACTCTCTCTATTTATTAAAGTGGTGGATCTTCCTCTCCCCAACATACTCTCTCTCTCTCTCTATTAAAGTGGTGGATCTTCCTCTCCCAACATACTCTCTCTATTTATTAAAGTGGTGGATCTTCCTCTCCCCAACATACTCTCTCTCTCTCTCTATTAAAGTGGTGGATCTTCCTCTCCCCAACATACTCTCTCTCTCTATTAAAGTGGTGGATCTTCCTCTCCCCAACATACTCTCTCTCTCTATTAAAGTGGTGCAGCTTCCTCTCCCCAACATACTCTCTATTTTCTCCCCATGTTTATATGAATCACTTTGTTGTTTTCCTTGCTCTCTTGTTCTTCTTCATTGCTTCATTTTAAGCCACTCTAAAACAGCTTGGGAATCTGTCTGGCTGTTCCAGAAAGACGGGAGGGAGGGGGGGGGGGGAGAGAGAGAGAGAGAGAGAGAGAGAGAGAGAGAGAGAGAGAGAGAGATTGAGAGGATGAAGACTTTAGGGTGTATGTGGACCAGATGTCAGGGCCCACATGAGGTTGGGGTTGTGGGGTGGGGGGGCTGCAGAGAAAGGAGGAGGGGTGCCAGGGGGGCATGGCTGTTCTCAATTACCCCTGATCAATGGAGGGGTTCGGGGGGGGGGGGGGGGGGGTGTGGAGGGGGGGGGTAGGTTGGGGGCAGCAGCCATGGAGAGACCGCTGTTAAGAAAGGAGACCAATTTTTATAAAGAATAAAAAATTAAAACAGGACAGAGAACAGGGTAGAGAGACTTGGTGTGGAAGAGGAGGTCGAGCCTTATTCATGTGATCACATTATTATTATTTTTTTTATGTTGTTTTTTTTATCTGAGCAAATTACATAATGCCTGACTGTCCACACAGGTGATGAAACATCACTGACGCTTTCTGGATCACTCTATTCTGTTGAATTACATCATAATTGTATAAAGTATATCATCTGGTCGCACAAAACTCTGTCAGGGCTATATGTTGTGCCCTTACCCCTTATCCCTAAACGTATTAGCCAATTTGTACTATTTTGAAAAACCTTTTAAAATTGTTCAAATAGCTATGGCTCACAACGTGTCGATGTAGATCGGCTAGTTGAGCTATTTTAAAGGGTTTTTCAAAATAGTAAAAAATGCAAGATAAGTTTAGGGATAATAATAATAACAATAATAATAACTATTTATATAGCACTAGACAAAGTCACAAAGTGCTGTTCAACAAATTCAATAAAAAGCAGGGAAATCAAACACAATTAAAATAGATGCAACATAGCAAATCAACAACTTACAGCCAGATGGCCAACAGTAAAAAGCAAAGTTAAAGAAGCAATATAGAAACAACAACAAAATGTAAGGGACAAGGAGTAAGAAGGGGGTAAGAAGGGGGTAAGAATCAAAGGATAAGGAGTAAGAAGGGGTAAGAATCATGCTTCAGACCATCGTCTGTCTCACTTTCACAAATATAGAAGGGGGGAAATCCTGTGTTGAGACGGGCTTACTGTATATGTTTATTTTTATTTATTTTCAGGATTCAAATAATTGTGGCAGATCTACAAGCTCAAAGCGTGTCACTTCATGGCACGTTTTGTGCTTGTGCATGAATCTGCTGCCTTTGATGCCTTTTTGTGACGCTGTAGTATGATCAAGTAGGGCAGGGGTTCCCAAACTGTGGTGCATGCGTGCACCCCTTGTGGTGTGCGAACGCCCTCTAGGGGGTGCGTGACATGAAAAGGGTAATGGCGACAAAATCCGATAAACCACTGTTATAAGCAGATGTATACAGCAGCTACATGTCTCTCAGTGCAGTGACATTCTGTGATTATTTTCAGCCAAATACAACTAGACTTAGCGCTGGGGGGTACGTCTGCTATGTCAGGAGGTAACGGGTGCACGGCCAAAAAGGTTTGGGGACCGCTGAAGTAAGGTATTCATTTATGAAAAACACAAAAAGTTAGAATATGGAGATAATATGTTTCTGCCCGACAGCGACTATACACACACACACACACACACACACACACACACACACACATATATATTCTTTCAAAGTAACAGTGTTTATAAGACATTGTGGTGGCTTTTGGACTGTAGCCATTCTGTCATTAACAGAATAAAGGCCCCAGCTAGACGGCTGGGTTGAGTCGGGGGCCCCCGGCCGTCCCGTCAGAGCAGAAGAGAGGAGGCGGTAGCTCTGCGCTGTGTTTTAACCCATTTTAGACTGAGGTCGATAAAAAAAAAGACTTCAAAATCCCCCCAAAAATCTGAAAAACCCATGTTGATGTGATGTCAGTGGTGCTCAACCTTTTTCATGTCAAGGACCCCCAGAATTATCTCTATTGGGCCACGGACCCCCATCTCAAAATATGTAGTTCCAGGGACCCCCCAGAAGCAAATATAGTTAAAAATGTTCGCTCTGAAATATATATTCAATGATTTGCGACACATTTTAACGACTTTTCAAAAATAGCAGACCTACAAGCTCGCATGAGCTTGTAGATCTGCTATTTTTCAATAGCTAAAGCATGACATAATGCTTAAAACACCAACAGGGGTTCCCGCACAAAATGGGTTAATTAGGATTATATGTCCTCTTTAAAGGATCCCGTTCTCTCTGGGGCCGTGCCCATTTAGAGCCCCTATTGGGTTACACCAGATTAAAAGCACTTTTCCATCATTACCCCTCTGATACATGTATGAAATAGGCCATGGTTCCCCCTGTCTCTGGAACACTTTAGCGGATGGGGCTTGTGTGGGTGTGCGTGTGTGTATGTGTGTGTGTACATACACACACGTTTGTGCTGAATATACTTGTGAGGACATCAACCATTTCAGGATGGCCACTGAAATTGCAGATACCTTGCAGATCGGCTATTTTGAGGTGGTGTGTGAAGTATACTCGCCAGACTAGTGCAGTAACTACGCTCAAGGTGAAACTGAGATAATTGACTTTCAAGATTTTCAATTGGCCAGCCAAATATGGTTATATACCTTAATAATATACCTATAATTATATACCTAATAAGGTGATATCGAGCCACACTCATTGAGAAGAAGTATGCCGTTTATCCGTTTGCCTTCTTCTAGAAATCCAGTTGTGGAATTGCTTCGACACTATATGCACAAATAACAATTAATGGATGCGTTGGGAAATCCCACGCACTACATTGCATGGCTTCCAACTTGCATATTTACCGTACAGTTTGCATTTGTATGCTATGTTATTGCGCAACATTTAACTGTCATTTTGCATGTATGTATTCATGAAGTAATTCTTATATGCCCACAAATCTGAATGGCTGATTTGACCCTTGACCCCCCCAAAATGTATTTTACTGCACTCAAAATTAAACTCTGACACTTTGTCACAAGATAAAACAGACACCAAGGAGTTCATTTTTTGTTATAACTCAATTTGTGACCAAAAATGTAGTTACTGCACTCTGGCTTTAAAAACTGATAATAAAATGGGTGGCTAATCCTAACCTGAATATTTACCTAACCTTAACAATATATATTATATTATTTTTTACCGTAAAACAACTATTTCTCTTGTGCGGACCAGGAAAGCTTTCCTCTGAATGTCTAGTTCTCAAATTTGACTATAGTTGTGGAAACATCTGGTCCTCACAGGTATAGTAATACAAGTACACGCACACACGCACACACGCACACGCGCACACACACACACACACACACACACACACACACACACACACACACACGTGTGGTTTGAATGTTATGCCAGATTTCCTTCTTTCTTTTTTTCTGCCCTTCTTCTTGCTTCATTTACCATGTATTTACTTATCCATTTTGTGGCTAAGAAAAAAAGCTGGACGTTTAACCCCTCGGTATATTCCTCATTGATGCTATCACTTTGATCAGGAGGCAGCGCGGTGTCGGATTACGGAGCGCAGCTTTAACTGTGTCCTCCGCATTCGATACAACAGGCCTGTGTCCAATCGGTGGGGAGATCTTCCCCCCCTTGACCTATGACCTGTGCTCCTGTGAGGAGAGGAAGAGAAAGGCATTGGTTTCAGCCCGGGGAGGGGGGGGGGGGTTGTCTGTCTCTGGCTGCAGACTGCATGATGCCCCCCACCTCTCTCTCTCTCTCCCCTCCCCAATTCCCCTTACATTTTTTCTTTCCTCTTCTTGAAACCAACTTTATTGTAAACACTTGAAAATCTCCCACATGTGCAAGCAATTAAGTTTCACGACTCACTATGGATGAGAGCGATGCACTCACACACGCACGCACGCACACCCTCACACGCACGAGCACATGTGTGCTTGCGTGCTGTGCATGCATGGCCTGAGTAATGCACACAGTAATGCAAACATGCACACAACGCATGCGAGTACGCACACGAAGGTGTATTAACACACACACACACACACACACACACACACATACACACACACATGCTAATGTAAATACACATGGAGATATACACAGATGTACACACAAGCATGTGCATGCAAACAAACACAAGCTCTTGCATACCGACATGCAAACACACAAAAACAAAGGCACGCACGCACACGCACACGCACACACACACACACATATTTAGGTGCTGAAACACATGCACACGAGTGGTGTAAACTAAAGTACATTGAATGACTCCTTCTTATATTGCCATATTGATACTTTTACTTCAGTAAAAATGTGAGTACTTTTTCCACCTCGCGCATGATGCACTGCATGAGCAGTTGAACACACACTGTAGGGCGGCCTACTCTGGGTAGTTTGACCTGCAACACAGTAGCACTGAGGAATTTACATCAGCCGTCACATCAATCAAACGACAAACGCTGTTCCACACTGTACCTACTGTACTAGCATTACCAGTAGGCCTCCAGTTTCCCTGCTACACACCTACTAGCATTACCAGTATGCCTCCAGTTTCCCTGCTACACACCTACTAGCATTACCAGTATGCCTCCAGTTTCCCTGCTACACACCTACTAGCATTACCAGTATGCCTCCAGTTTCCCTGCGTCCTACCCCCTACATTATTTCACTGGACGCCAACATGAAAGTTAAACAGGACAACGTTGTACAAGCTATGATAGTTGTGTATAATTTATAGTCTCGACCTACATACTTCCATTTGGTGACAATGTGATGTTGACAGATGCGACCAACATGTACTATTACAATTGCTGTTTGGTTTGTTGACAAGCTAGCTTGCCAGATTCAGTGAGTGAAACAAGCAACTAGGTCTATGAAAACAAACCCAAAAGAAGTAACCAGTTTCACCACTTGAGCCCAGCTATTTTCAAAAAGAATCATGAAAGCAAGTCCAAATAAGAAACTACACTTATCCTTATCAATAATCCCAAACTAAAGCAACGGGCAACTATGGATATTAAGCTATAGTACACATACTTCTATACTTTTTTATTTTTGTTTTAACTTCTACACCACTACTTCTCATAACCAATTTTCAACTTTTTACTCCACTACAATTGTTTGACAGTTCTAGTTACTACGGTGGTTACTTAGCATAATATTTAGATTGTTATGAATACAACCATTTTATGTTTTGGCTATTCGGGAAAAAATAAGTGTGTGTGTGTGTGTGTGCGTGTGCGTGTGTGTGCGGGCGTGCGTGCGTGCATGTGTATTTGTGTGTGTATTTGTGCGCATGTGTAGGTGCGTGCTTGCATGCGTACGTGTCTGTCTGTCTGAGTTAGATGTGGTTACTTTTATTTTGGCACTTTATATCTTTATACTAATACTTTTGTGAACTTTTACTTAAATACATTTAATTTGCAACAGAGCATTTTCAAATTCATTGATAGTGTTATTACTGTTTAAGTACTTTTTTCCACTACTGTATTTCTTCCACCACCATGGCGTACGTCAGTTGCTACCTCGCTTACATCGTCTCTGTCGGGTGGAAACCTCATATGTCCCAAAAGAAAACCATTATACTTTTCAGGTTTCAAATTAAAAAGTAGCAAAAGTAGTAGATCGACAAGTTTGAAAACGTGGCGCTAACAGTCAGACCTGCTACTTTTGATGATTTTGTGGGACGCTGTATGATCAAGTAGGGCATTCATTTATGAACAAAAACACAGACAAAGGAAAGCACTCCCGCAGACTGTCTGTGTTCAAATGCAGTCAGTGGAATAGTTTATTAAGAGAACAGCAACGAGATGTCAACGTTCATCAGGCTATCTTTATCTCATAAAGATAGTCTGATGAAGGTCAAAGGCCCAAACCACACCAAAGGGTGGAGACGGGACGAGGTGGATTAAGCGCTGGTCCCAGCAGTGTGATATGTCCTGTTGCACATCGACCCAAGTGAATCAACTGGTTCGATTCAATGGCCAAAACCACACCAATGGGTCTCTATGCAACCGTTTGGTTGCATGACGACTCATTGGTGTGGTTTGGGCTTAGACGAAACGTTGCTGTTCCTTTAATAAACTATTCCACTGCATCCTACACACCTGTCGCCTATAGGTGTGCAAAAGCCTTGCTTTTGAATGAACAAAAACACAAAAAGTAAAAATATGGAGATAAAAGGTTTCTGCCCGACAGCAACGTTTGGGGGGGGGGAGATGGGGTTAGAATAGCGACAGCGAGGGTTCACCAGAGATGTTGCAAGTATGCACCATCTAGCAGAAAGGCTTCAGTCTCATGAACCACAAAACCGCCTCACTGTCACATTAAGGCAAATTTATACTTTAGTCACACGACCCTTTCACTTGACAAAAATGACATTTTAAAACTGAAAAAGAGTGTCAGCGTGAGCAGGGGTGTAAACATTTAATCCATACGTATATACGTATCAATACGGCAATCTATGTAGAAATACTCTGTTATAAGTAAAAGTCCAGAATTCAATTTTTTTTTTTGTAAAAGTACAAAAGTATTGGTATCAAAATCTACTTAAACAGTAGAAAGTACGCATTATGCAGAATATTCTATTTCACAACTTTTCAAATGCATAAAAATATATATTTTAAAATGGCTGAAATGTATATACTGTAGGGCTGCAGTTGGTATTGTGTGGTTTGTAATAATCAGTAACTAAAGTTATAAAATAATTATAGTGGAGTAAAAGTACAATATTTGCCTCTTAGATGTAGTGGAGTAAATGTAAATGTATTGACAATTGGAAATACTCAAGTAAAGCAAAATAAAAAAAAAGGCTCAAAATTGTACTTAGTAAATGTAATTACTTTCCTCCAGTGAGTGCGAGTCACGCTGAGTATATAAAGTTATAAATCAAGCCTTAACGTCAGTTAATCTGCCGGCCACACATTGTTCGTGACATCACACATTCCTGTCCTTATACTTGACATCTTTATTTCGAGCAAGACGAGCATGCGTGGGGAAGATGAAGACACTGACATTTGAACTGCGTATGTGTCATCTTAGAAAAGGAAAAGGCACACAAGCCACTTCTCAGACATTCCGGTTCTAATCTAATAACTTACACGTATATATGTCTTCGGCTGCTGGGAGGCATTTGTGTAAACAAGACATCCCCTCTCCCACAATGATAAATCAACATCATCAGCGCCGCATTTGTATCTGGAGCTGTTTTCACTGCGCCACGGAACGATGGCATAGGAGAGAAAACGCCAGTAGACTAAACATAACTGCTCTCAATTACGTTCTATGGAGAGGAGGAAAAAAATGGGTATGTATTCTTATACTACTAAAAAAAAGAGCATTGTCCCCAAAAAAGGGACAATGGTATAACGAAGCATTTATGTTGGAGTTTTTCCCAGGCGAAATATTCTTGGTTTATAAATGCATCATGTTGTGCCAGAATGTTGCCACAACTGCTCACATAAAGTAATGCATCTCAGCAGCTACGTCTTTTATGGAAAAGTTACTTTTGTCTATGTGTATGTCCTAACAAAACTAGACCAATCACAGCTCGTGCCACTGCAGTCAAGACATCACAAAAGCTCATGATATCACAAAATAGATCCACTTTCGACCGTAAATGAATGTAATCGACAGTCTGAACAAAGGATGCTAACGTGCTAAATTGATAATTATTACTTAAGTACATTTTATTCAATTATCCTAACTGTACTACTTCTCTTAGAGCGTCCGATTTTCAATAGGGCCTGCTTTTACTTACTGTATACTACACTAGATCTCAGAGACAAATATTATACTTTTGACTCCGGGGGACCGGGGGAGACATCAGACTGAGGCTCTGAGCCACTCTGCTACACAAGCAGCAAGCACTGACCAGTGGCAACACCCCAAGGCTCCTAACATGACACCTACATCTAAAAGACACATTCATGTTGATCAGCTGCAGCTGTGTGCATCCAGATTCCAAAACAGTACAGTAGTGTTTAGTAGAACCTAATACTCAATACTCATCCATAAAGTTCCATTTCATATTTCTAATTACATTCCTCCTGACGTCATCGCAGGTCAGCAGCACGTGACCTTTCAACCAAAACCAGGCACAACAGAAAGTGCAATCATGGAAATATCAAAACACTCAGATTTTCCTTTGCATGTCTAAACAAAAATAAAGTAGAAAGCACAGCAGCACACACAGCGTGAACGGTGGAATAAAAAAAAAAACAGATGCCGCCATGCCGATTACGGATGAGAAATGTCTCCATAAAAGAGTCAAGGGTGGCAGCCATTAATTTCCTGCCTGGTCCTTAGTGCACCCTGTCCTTTAATGAATAGGCGCCACAGCTGCCTAGCATTTCTACCTGAGCACCCTGTTGGCCATTAGCATGTGGTAGCCCTCGTACGTGCACCACATTAACAACAATTAAGTTAATTAGCTATACCGAGGGCTAATTCCTTAAGTGGCTGTCAGCTGCGGACATGGTGGTGGCTTTCGCATAATTGAGCTCATGTACCTTTTGCCCCGCTCCAGTATAGCAATCACCGGCTTGTGGTATTGTGCGTTTAATCGCAATGACCGGGGAAACGGGTTCAATTACATTGACTGGCAAACCGGAAGCAACAACTCCTTCTCTCGTGACAAAGGATTTTTTTTCTTTTTTCTATATTACTATTCAGTCTATACATAGTGACTTCTAATTGATTCGTAATTTCTCTCTCTCAAACACAACGGGATCATGCCTGCGCTTGGTAATGATTGCGACGTGTCAACTTATCGCGATGAAACGGCGTAAAGATTCACTGAATTAACGTCGGTTGACGTGGATAATCATTGCATTAACGACACGAGCCTCACACCAAGTGTAATTTAAAAGCAATTACAGGATCGCCAGCCTTTTCAATCCAATCATCACCTCAAGTAGGCGTCGAGTGTCACGCCGTATCACCTGAAACGCCGCGCGAATGGAACATTAATAAAATGTGAATCAATCACAGAGGAGGGAACTGCGCTTGGCAGGAAGGTCAGATAGAGTTAAAATTGTGATGGAAGGTTTTGTTTTTTTGCTTTTGTGGACCAAAAAGCTTTAGGTGCAGAGGAGACCCTGTCAAAATATGCTGTCCCAAAGTGTCATCCCACATTGTGCATAGATTGATTGATTGAATACATAGTTTAGTCAAAAAAACTTAAAAAGTAGTAACACAAAAAAGTCCAGAGGATTTATTTCCATTGTAGTGTAGTAATTTATCAACCGGCTAAAGAATATTAAAACACATTCACTGCCAGCTATTCATGAATTAATGCTTCCAACACCGCCAGTGTTTTTCAGTGAAACCCTTATTTTGAAGGTCCACCGGAACCCAAGACGTGAACCGGATGTGTTGTGACAGACAATCGCCTTTCACTCGGAAAATAGATTTTGTGGCCGTGATCTTCGGTTCTTTGGTTGTGGGCCGTTGAATGAAGCTTGTTTTAATCAGGGACGCAGTCTGGGAAAGGAATTCCACATTACGGCGGCAGAGTAGCATTTCCCATCCCATGACTGTGTCAGGGGGCACCAGATCGCTGGTACTACCTCTGGCGTTGTGGCTGTGAGTGTCCCTCACCCTGGAGAGGTATAGCTATAAAGTAGCCTAGTATACACTAACATATATTCCATGTGTATACTTTCCACGTGCAAAATGCAGAGTATAGGCATTGTACGTGTACTGTACGTTATACATGGAGAATGATACATGCACACACACACACTTTTCCTTTCTCTCAGTTTCTCTTTCACTCACAGACATGCACGCACACGCACACGCACACACGCACACACACACACACGCACGCACGCACGCACGCACGCACACAAATTTCCCCTCCAGTTTTGCCATAGGGTGCTGTTTTCCAGCTGTTTAAACCACTGCTCAAATTAGCTGCTCACCCATTGGAAGGAAGGGCAGAGGCAGGATACCAGTAATTACTGTCTGATTGGCAGAGTGGCTGCTAATTGTAGCAATAAGTTGGAGACTTCTTTTAGATTTACATACAGGGAAAAAAGGAATCTCTGGGAGAATCTTACTGTGGTTTTCAGTAAAGGCATTTAAAGTTCAACACAGTCCACTCCAGAGTCCAGTCCAGAAGCTGTGGTAGACCAGAATTGACACAGAGTGTATAACACTCCACCCAGCCTTAATGATCTAATATGTGTTTATTGAACACATGATGCAAAGGATAGGGGGGAAAACAATAAGCTTTGGTTGCAGCCAGGACGGAGATGGTTATGAGAGGGCGTTTCCTGTTATCTTTTTACATTTTTTGGCAGCTTATTGTGATGATCCCCATGGGGAAATGTGACCTCTGCCTCTGACCTAGTGGGAGCAGTGGGCTGCCACCTTCTCTGTGGTTGGGAAGCATAATAGGCATGGGTTGAGTGTGTTTGACACAAAGCCAGGGGAAGCCGGGGAGATCCAGTCTGGGACGTCCCAGACAGCCACCATACGTACCTCCTGAGCCACTATACCACCCCTAAAGACGACCTTCGCGTAATGTGTGCCAGTTGTAACACGTATGTTTGCCATCACCGGGGGCATACATAATACAGCACGTATACTGTAACATCGCCCTATGTGGACATGTCACCGTCCAAACGTTAGCCAGCCAGCCGTCCCTGTAAACAACATGAACAACAGTGTATCGCCCCGGCCTATTACCACACGCCTGCATGCATAGGAATGTGTGTGTTGTGTGTGTGTCCCCAAGCGGTAAACAACACGTGTGTTCTTCACCCCTGGCAGCGTGGAGGAGAGCCGCAGCTAGTGGTCTTCTCTTATCATAGCACATTTAACAGGGGAGCTAATCCAATCAGGTGGGATAACAGGGGCTGCTCTCTGTGTAGTGGTGGTGGTAGTGGAGGAGGAGCAGGGGGGAGCGCGCTGCTCCTCTCTGCTTCCCATTACTGTGTGTGTGTGTCTCTCTCTCTCTCTCTCTCTCTCTCTCTCTCTCTCTCTCTCTCCTCCAGCCGGCCTGCATGCCCTAATCCCATTTCCCCATCTAAAGCCTCAACCCAAACAAGCACACAGGACAATAATCTCCGGTCACACCCCCGTTGGCCAGGCCTGGCCCGGGCCTCCCCCCCGGGCCCTGGGCTGCCGCCGCACTGCTGCTAATGGAGGAGCTAGTTAGAGAGAGAGAGAGAGAGAGAAAGAGACAGAGAGACAGAGAGAGAGAGAGAGAGAGAGAGAGAGAGGGAGAGGGAGAGAGAGAGAGAGAGATGCCAGGAGAGGATCTGCTCTTCTCTGTAGGAACAGCTTGGTTTACAAGCAGCTGTACTTTTTGACTTATAAGTAAGAGTAGCGATACCACAACATAAATATACACTGTTACAAGCAAAAGTCCTTCCAATTTGACTTGAGTAAAAGAAAGACGTTGTCATATAATACTTGAAGTACCAAAGTAAAAAATACTCAATTTCTTCAACAACAAAAGAATGGGCCCTATATCTTGCCTTACCGCTTATGCCTAAACTTTTTGGCCATTTTGAACAATTTTTAAATATTTTCACAGTTTTTGTATACAGGGGTAAGGCAAGATAAGGGTATAAAATATGGCTCAAGTGGATAATGTTTTGGAATAACATTCAAAATCTGCAAAGTAACTTGAAACTAAAGCTGTAAACTAATTGGTAGTGCAGTAAAAAGTACAATATTTGCCTCTGAGGTGTACAGTGGAGTAGAAGTAAAAGTATTGAAAATGGGAAAATCAGCAGATAAAAAAATAGAGCACTTGAATGAGTACTTAGTTACATATTTCCACCACTGTTGTTTTCAAACCAGCCTTTCCGCCCCAGCTCCATCCACACGGCTTTCTCTTTGTTTATCTCTCTCTCTGCCCTCTTTAAATCTTTTTTCATCTTTAATAGCTTTCTCTGTCTGTTGCCGATTTGTGTGTGCCCCCCCCCCCCCTCCTCCTCCCTACCACCAGCACCACCACCGCACACATTGAACCGCGAGAGTAGAGTATAGAGCGCCGTGGAAAATGTGCTCGTCGCAGAGATCAGCTCCTCAATTGAGCATGTCAACAAGCACTGTTTTCGTAAACCTGTTTGAATTCTCCTCGTCTGATTGTTGTTCTTTCGGGGCAGACAATGCACCAGCAAAATCCTTCCAAGCCCATTGTGTAATTTACCACATGCCAGAGGGGTGAAGGTGCAGATTTGTGGCATGCTCAGTTATTCATCTTCTTTTTTTTGTGGGTTATAAAATATTTTCTCATTTAACCCATTCAAACCGGGAAAGCATCCGTGTCATTTTAACGTTGGCTATTCAAAAAAAGCAGATGTGCACATTTTTTGAAAAGCGAAAGTTTGAGAACTACACTTATTTAGATGGCATGAGTCGTAGAATCTTCTGCCTCCGCTCGTAATGGATTAAAGAGAGGAAAAATGGAAGCAGAGGGAAAAGAGAAAAAGAGAGAGAGAGAGAGAGAGAGAGAAATGGAGGAGTGTTTGGCTCCGTTGCCTTGTTTCCCTGTCACAGAGGCAGCGTAGGGCAGGCACATGCGGGCCAGATGCAGGGTCTCCATCCAAGCCCAGGCGCATCCAGACGCCACCCTGAGTGTCTCAGATCACTTACACACTCTCTCCCAGGACCCTGGAAAAAACAGCCTCATCCACACACACACAGCTCTCCCTCTCCCTCTCTCTCTCTTTCCATAAGAAAGATGTGGCCCCATCGTTCTAATGAATTCCAACTGAGAAAGAGAGAAGACGAAGAAGAAGAAAAAGAAGAAGAAGAAGAAGAAGAAGTAGTAGTCTTGGTGCAGTACTATATGCAATATACTGTTGGTTGACCCTGCATCCCCATGTTCCATATGGAACACATTATGTTCCTCCTGCCATTGTATGAATTAAATCGTTGTGTTCATTTTCTTTTCTTTTTTCTTTTCCTTGCAGAGGTGGCGAATGTCAAACCTCTCAACCATTATCTGCGGAAATGTGGAAATATAGAATAGCACATCGTAGTATAAATCATAGTAAAAATCACCACATTAACCCCTGGCGTATACATATTATGAGCATGCCGCTATAGGTGAACGTTGTCTTTTCACACTTTCAGTTTCTCAAATCATTTATGAAAGTAAGGCAATCTATACGAGATCACAACGTGTCGAGATGCGTCTGCTGCTTCCGAATAACTTCAAATATGAAATGGTGATTAAACCGATTTAAGATGGTCGGTCTGATCCATAGACATAGAAAGGTAGACGCCTCATTCGCCACTGCAGTTCATTGGAGCGACAACATGTATATTACGGAGGCCGCCATATTGGAGCTCAATATGGCGGAGGCACGGCACACCGCCACTCAAAGTGACTGATCACAGCGTGTCTTTTCCGGGACTTGTCACTGGAAAGCAAGTGAGGAGGATGTGATGTCACTGAGAAGGAAAGTGTCATGACTCTGACAAGTCCTGGAAAAGACGTGCAGTGATTGGCCAGTAGTCACTTTGAGTGGCGGCTATAGCGTGCCATATTGAGCGCCAATGTGGCGGCCGCCATACGATACACATGCCCCAGAGTCTACCTTTTTATGTCTATGGTCTCACCCCCCTCCTCATGGTGGTACAGGCCTCCTGAATGAGATGAATGGCTGATTGAATGGGAGAAGGCATGCTTTGTCCAGCACATTGGATCTATGTGGACACAGGTGGCAGTGGATCTAAATCACCACTATTAGTCCACAATCAATTAATAGACTGTTGTTGCTTTTTCTCATCAGTGACAAGAAAGACCTCAGGAGGATTCTGTACGTGTCTCACATGGCTGAGGTCCAATCACACGCTGATTGGTCACTCTTTTTTTGCTGTTTTGATTGCCAATTGCAACCATTTATTCTGGATAACCAGACGAGTTTATAAATATCTAATCACTGCATTCTCACTGTATATATCTTACTTGAAAAGAATAAAAAATATAATATAAGCGTTAGCTTCGTTATGGCCATGTTTTCTTTGTGTTGCCTTGCTTGTAAACCATACAAAGACATAGTTGTGATGACCTATTGAAAATACTGGGTTTCACTGGTTCCATTTACCTCCAATTACTCTGTAAAATTACCAACACACTCAAAGACTTGTCTAATCATGTTATTATAATTTGAGTCAAGAAATTAACTCAATAAGGTGAAGAAATATACACAAAACTAGATACACAGTTACACAGCCAATACAACAGATGAGATGTGCCTAAATCAGACACTGATAATAATAAAAAAAGATTAGTTTCAAACGAATTATTCGCTTGTGCAATGATCATATGGTCAAAACCATTTCTGTTACTTGTGATGCCAGCAACAGTGAGGCATCTGTTCCCATACAGACAATCTGCCTTGGCTGAACATCAGACAGACAGCCAGACGTTTAGTTGTTGTCGCAATTCTAGCCGTGATCATGGTGAATTAGTGGTTCAAAAATGTCGTCTCCGGCACCTGCTCTGTTGGCGTGCCCAGTCGTCTCCCCTCAGAGTGACTTCCTGACTGCCACCTCTCGCTTCATGCTGGCAATCAGTATCAGAACATCTTTTCAAGGATGATTCTTATTTCTTCATTCTGCTCTATAGTAGCCTACTGGCAAACGAGCATGCTAAATACAGATAAATGACTTGTTCCACCGGTTTACTCAAATACTTGCAATCCACCGTTTTCATGTCCCTCACGGGATTTGAGGGCGAGCGCCAACATATCCTCTGCTGAGCTGCTCTAGACTTTGGCAAAGTTGTCTTGCAATCTCATCTACTGACTTCTTTCAATCTACACAATACTGATTTTAATATGCTGCGGTTTTCATTAATTTTATTCTCCTTCATATTCTAATTATATTTTTACTCCCGTATAGTATAGTGCCGTGACACTACACATTGGACACAAAGGGTTTTGAAGGACAATCATTCAAAATGTAACACAGATTTAACTTCAATCTACGTGTACGTACGGTACACACAGCGTGCAACACTGACGGGGTGTGTGTGTGTGTGTGTGTGTGTGTGTGTGTGTGTGTTTGCAGCGTGCTCACACATACACACACACTCGCGTGCGGTGCGCTGTGGTAATCCACAACACAGTAGAACATGATATAACTCTTGGTTTTTTCAAGGCCGGGATGTCTCATCATCTCCCACTGCTGAGGAATTGCCTCGGCCCACAGATCAGCGTGGGGGCGCCCTGCGGATCAATTTCCTGATGCTGCCCTTTTCAAAATACACACGCACACACATACACACACACACAGTCACACACACACATACACGTGGGTCTCAGCAGAGGCGGAACGGTAGGCATGAGGGGTGGGGGGAGACAGAGAGAGAGAGAGAGAGAGAGAGAGAGAGAGAGAGAGTGTGAGAGAGAGAGAGAGAGAGAGAGAGAGAGAGGGACCAGGCAGCGGGCGGGGGGAGGTCTGGCCCTGGAAACCTCCACCTGGTGGGGTGGTTGAGGGCCATGAGGAGCCCCCCACGGCAGACAAAGCGTGCCTTGTGCGAGATAAGCAACGGGCACCAGGAGGGCCCTACGGCACTATTTTCACAATCAGAGAGGTTTGTTTTCTTTGGGTCTCCCTGCCTGGGCCTGTCAGGAGAGCAGCTAGCAGCATGCTGGCAGCACTGGAGGCTGCATGCACCGGGGCCGGACCCAATGGGGCTGGTGGGTGGGGGGGTTTCCTCCTAACAGCTAGGGTGGGCCGGGGGGGGGGAAGGCTCCCTGACGACGTTTGCCTCTTATTTTACTATATATTTTTACCTAACTGAACCCACCGTCCTCAACCCCTGCAGGCTTCTACGTTATTTTTTTTTATTTATTTTTTTGGTGTGCGTGTGTGTTCTTTTTCGGAAGAATCCTGTTCTCCACTCGTTGCACGTGTTTTTTTTCTGAATCGGACGAATCCTGTTCTCTACTCATTGCAAGTGTTTAAAACAAAATATTACAGATTTTGAGAGAAAAAAATTACTCATCGTCGTTTTGGAGATTGCGACAGCAGGGGCTTGGACAATATGGGGCGTGAAGCGTGATTTATTGTGAAGGGCTGGTGTCGCACATGATCCGCTGCGTCACAGAAAATAACAGATCTACAAGCTACAAATCAGCTATTTTCGATGTGTGACTAACCCACACACAACATAAACTGAAGCATTACTACAGGCTTGATGCTGTGTGTGTGGATGTGCTTTTGTGTACACCAGTAACAGCTATAACCTGCAGGGATATGACTGCTGGGTCTAATTAGTTCAAGAAATCTGCTTTAAATCTTGTCCACGGAGAAAGTCAAATGAGGATTACACACTACACCCATTCGCATCCAAGCGTGTGCTGGAAGAAGCACAGAAAATATCAGATCCACAAGCTTACGGCGCGGCGCGTTGCAACGCGTCGTAAGCTTGTAGATCGGCTATAACAGAAAATACACTAGTGCCGATCCCTGAGGGACTCCGGTCAACCAAATTAGTGGTTTAAGTTGTTAAGTAAAAGCAATGCCACAGTGTAAACATGCTTTGTAAAAGTCCTCATTTTGCAGAAGGTCATGTTTATGGACTGTAAATACTGATATTAACAACTTAAACCCTATTTTATACTTAGGCTGGCTATTCGGAAGTTACACGACACATTGTGATGCTTGTAGATCATTTGGATTAATAATTTGATTCATTGATAGTAATCTAAATCTGTAAAGTCAGTGGTAACTAAAGTTTCAAAATAGCCTATAGTGGGGGTAAAAAGTACATCTGTCTCTGAGGTGGAGTACGAGTATTAAAGCAATGACACCTTTAAGTGCTGTCAGTGGAAACCTTGTATGTCCAAAACAGTTACTTACATCTGGATTCAAAATCAAAAGCATCAAAAGCAGCAGATCCACAGGCTCAAAACGTGTGGCTTCGCGCCACGTTTCAAGCTTTAGATCCGTTACTTTTGATGCCTTTGTGTGATGCCGTAGGATGAGCGTTAATTTAAGAAAAGAAACACAAATCGCGTGGACATACGAGGTTTCTTCGCCCGACGTCAGCGAAACGCACTTGGCTCACGCCGTGACTATCCCAACCAAGAACACTGAGCTCATCACGGCATTGCATTATGCTAAAGAATGTGCACTTTCCTGTGCATTGGCTTTCTGTCATTTTATAGCCCCACGGTTTCATCAAGATGAACCTCCGGAGTGCTTAGTCCATACACTCCATTGCTGTTTTTGTTTCGCTTTTTGGCAGAAAAACACAGTGGTGTGACATGCATGCGTTCGTTTTTATAGCGAAAAACCACAGCATAAAAAGACCCAGTGTTATAAGAATGTTTTCTTGGTAAGGAGTATTCTGAAAATGATACAAAAGTTTAATTAGAAACAGTCGTAGCAGATAAGGAATGGAGCATTTGAAGCTGGGATGGTTGTATCCTCGTTTGCAGTATGTAACGGACATACAGCAAAGAAAATGCCAAAATACTGCATATTAAACTAATACTGTATGTACTTGGTTGATAAATGCCCAGGGGTCTATATACTGGGAGCTCCCTTTTTTCCCTCTACTCCAAATCCGAAAGTAGCTACAAGCTCAGAACGTGCCGGGTTGGATTTCCAATGCCAAATGTCCGTTTATTTTGACATGCCCCAGAAAAAGGACGGTAGCCTTCATGTGGTTAAGGACACATACACAGTATATAGACCAGTGAACGTCCCCCAATGAATTCTGAGTGCATTATCTGATTCCCAGCAAATTTTCCCTCCAAGTATCGGTGGTGGTAGTGGTGCGCAGAGAGGAGAGCAGCCCTCCTTAAGGCATCTGTGTGCGTGTGTTTGTGTGTGCGCGTGTGTGTGTGTGTGTGTGTGTGTGTGTGTGTGTGTGTGTGTGTGTGTGTGTGTGTGTGTGTGTGTGTGTGTGTGTGCATGCGTGTGTGCATGCGCGTGCGTGTGCATGTGCGCGCGCGTGTGTGTGTGTGTGTGTGTGTGTGTTGGGGCTATTTAAAAGTGTTTTCTCTGCAGGCAGGTTTTATTATTTCTCTTCCCATTCCTCAGTGTGTTTTGGCCCATCGGAGCAGGGCCAGCCGCCAGGACTCCTCTTGGCTCCCCGAAGACCACTGGCTTCCCAGAAACAGGAAATGGTAATAGTATTGCACCGCTTTTTCCTCTCCCCTATCTGTATTCCCCTTTCTCATTGAAAAAACAACACCATATATATACGTATACATAGATACATACACACTATGGTATATGTGCATGCGTGCGTACGTATATGCGTGCGTGCGCAAAAAGGGACGTACTGTAGACCGCACGACGTGTTTTCAGATTTTCCTCTGCAGCAGCATATCGCTGTCAGCCGGTGAAAGAATCTTACCATATTATTATGTGAAATAACGTACATAATAGTACATTGAAACTGTATGCACATAGTAGACAGCAGTGCAAGTTCTGATACTCAGTTTGGGATCCGTCCCTCCGCCGAATGATTTGGAAAAATGTAAATTTTTGTTATTTTCGGCGCACGCAATGTTCTGACAACCGTTTCTGTTTCGAGTTACAATACGTTTTGTGTTGCAATATGCCGTTTCCAATTCTACTGTACTGTAGGACAGTAATAACATACAGTATTTAGGCCTAATGCAGCCTAGATGGAAGCATATTATGGATGTATTTCTATGCCAGCTAAACACTGCAGACTACGAAGTAAAAGCACTTGGGTGTAGAAATGTCACGAGTCTCGTTATAATGCTGTTGCACGTCGTTTGCTGGGTAGATTCAGTGCAGGTGGACGTAAACATCACACCCTTGGCTTCTATAAAGTGTTGCAAAGTTTTGCGCTGGCCGAGCATATGGCGAAGCCACCCAGCCCTACTGCTATCACTTGGATCTGCTAACTAGGCCTCGCGGACAGTGCCAGGTTTTTGTAGTAAATTGCAGAGCAAAACCACAATTGACTCAAAAGAGATAGGCTCACTGTGACTTCATAGCATTTTGCGGTCTACTTTTCCCTTTGACTTTTTTTTCTCCTCCTTCTTTTAAGTTCTTTCCGCTTTTATTTTTCCCCCTTTCATCTTAATTTGAAAAGCAGCTGGGTTGTCCATTTATTCCATTCTTAAGAGTTTTCTTTGTTTGAGTTCTAAAAAAAAGAAGAAAAAGAACCACCCCGTTTTATCATTTCAATTTCCCCCCATAAAACAGATTTTTCGATGACTGGTTTAATGTGTTCAAGAACTCCAGACATTAGGGGCTATATCTTGGACCACCCCCTTACCCCTTATCCCTAAACGTATTTGCCATTTTTTACTATTTAAAAAAACCTTTTAAACATTTTAAAATAGTTCAAATAGCTGATCTACAAGCTCACAAAATGTAGATGTAGATCGGCTAGTTGAACTATTTTAAATGTATTTTCAAAATAGTAAAAAATGGCAAATAAGTTTAGGGATAAGGGTGGCGCAAGGGTGGAGCCCTAGCTCTGCAGTCATCTGAAAAAGAGAGCACCTTCTAAAGAGGTGAAAGAAATATCGACTCTCCAAAAATCCATGGCCCACCCTGGTCTCCTTCATAGAGGCTACAGCGTGGTGTAGCCTCTATGAAGGTAAATCCATGGCCCAGCCTGGTCTCCTTCATAGAGGCCTCTATGAAGGTAAATCCATGGCCCACCCTGGTCTCCTTCATAGAGGCCTCTATGAAGGAGCACCCGTGTGGTGCACCGAGGCAGACGGCTTCCAGACAAAAAGCATCTGAACCCCTCAGCCAAAATATAAAATTAAAAGTACACAAAATGGCTGGTTCCCCCATAGACACCAGAGCTGTGGGATGTGCCCCATCAACTGTAAACCCCAGAGCTTACAGAGGAACAACACAGTCAGGGCGAAGAAGAGTGCAGTACTGTATGTTAAGAGTTGAGACCCATTCAAACCGGGAAAGTATCCGTGTCATCTGCTGAAAGGACTAATGGTATAGAGGGCATTGGTAGAAAGAAATGGGTTAGGGGTGATTAGTTATAGTTGTGGTGATGCGATGCTTTGTGAGCTTATGAAAAAATGGGTGTTTTTGTTTGTGTATATAAGAATATTACAGGTAGAGTTACCGGTCAAAGGTTGGGAGACTAGCTACAGGTACAGCTCCTAAGTATTAAGACTGAATTAGACTTCATTGTCCCAGAAGGAGACTACAGTATGTAGTTTTCACAGCCCATTCAACACAGAAACTCACAGTAGTGAGGCAGTAGCATACAAAACACATGCAGGTAGTGCAATACAGAGAATCTCCATAAATAGAAAGTACAGTCAGTACTGTACAGTCAGTTATTTATAAATGATTATAGAATTTATAGAATTTCTATAAATACACCTCCATACATTCAAACACTGTCAGTGAGTCAGTTTGATTAATCGCTTAAGCTCGATTTTATACTTTGTCATACGACAAATGGCAAATGCATGACAGGCCCCGAAAAAAACAGGGAGAGGGGGGGGTAGGTTTAACGTGGTTAATGCTGCAATGGCAGAGTGGACCAAACTCCCGCTGAA
Organism: Protomyctophum bolini; assembly: GCF_963924005.1. Classification (NCBI taxonomy): domain Eukaryota; kingdom Metazoa; phylum Chordata; class Actinopteri; order Myctophiformes; family Myctophidae; genus Protomyctophum; species Protomyctophum bolini. Next base: position 36,298,971 of record NC_137867.1, on the reverse strand, counting down.
GCAAGCTTTATATTCCATTTAAACGTCCTATAAAGTAGAAATGCCAGGCATTCATCTGGGTACAGAGTCTACCATAACCTCTTTCCTTAATACAATACTACTTTTTTAATATACTGTATATAAATTAGCGCCCTACTTCAGGGATTTTCAACTGGTTTTGACCCATCAGGGACCACCATCCTGACTAAGCAACCACTATTGTGTCGGGTGGCTCCACCATAGACCTACTGTACCAGACACAGTGGTGGGGGTCCAAACTCCATGCACCATTCCATGGGTTAAGATTATTTATTACTCACTATGTCACTAATCATACTATCACAGGCTACATTCACGAGCTGGACAAAATAAATCTGTAGTTTTCAAAGGCATACAGTCACATTTGAATGCATCAACTATTCAAGTATTTTTCCCTGGACCAAACGAAAGAAAGAAAGTAAGTAAAGGCCTACATAGAGACGTTTGCCACTGTGCCAGTCATGAACCAATACAGCCACCCTGTCACAATAACTCACAACAAACCTCAGCAACCAGTAACCACAACACACATAACCTACTGTTTATCAATCTTCATTGAAAATTAGCCAAAAGCTCTAGCTCGAACCAAAAGCAAATTCACTCATAGGATAATTGAAGTGATCAAGAGCCACATGCTCACATACCATTAAAGAACACAACACACAAACTGTAGATTCACATCAGCATTCAATTCCAGAGCCACATACAGTCACTGAACATGTTTCATTGCCACCCAGTCATTGGTTCCCAAAATGACAGTAATAGTATATCAGCTTGGATCACAGTAGTATACACCCAGCATACAACACAAGCAGCAGCAGCAAAGAAGAAAAAACAAACTTCCTACCTTTTGAGCAGTCTTCTACTTGACGCCATCAGTTGTGTAAGTGATGCTAGGGTCAAACTTTGGATAGATAGAGCCTCCAGCTCTCTATCTAGTTCATGATGAGTCCTCCAGCGGTGTCTCCAGTCATCTCCATCCTCCATACATCTGGCTAGCTGGCCAGTACTTTCCTCACGGACCAGCCTCATTCTCCTGGCTGCCATCTTCTCACTCAGCCTCGGATGTTTAGTACTGCACATAGTATTCTGGTGTAGTGCAGTGGTCATGGATTTAGAGCAGGCTCTAGGGTCCAGCATTCACAGCATATCACAGGAGAATGGACTCAGGGCTGAGAAGAAGCTGAGCTTGGGGGTCTGGGGTCATCACCCTCGCTCGTGTACCTGTGGAGCAGGTTGAGAGAGACACCATAAGCTTTGAGTATAAGTAAAGTCAATAAGGTAGAAGGAAAGAGGCTCACCAAGGGCCATATACTGTACACTGTACCCTGTCACAACTCACTAGCAACAGCAGACAGACATACGGTACACAGCCTGTATACTAGTGGGCTTCGATATTCATGTTTTTTATTAATATCGGTATCGGTGGTAAAAGTTAATAATCGAGCCGATTATTATATTTTGTCATAAATGCGCAAAAAAGTACAACAACCACTCCACTCTCATTGAAAATCCGGTAGAGTACGGTTGTAAGGAGATGTATATAGCTAAGCTTAGCTGCGTGTCTGTAACACGGAGGAGTAGACACACACAGAGCACCCTCCCTCCCAGTTCCACACACACGGAGTAAAAAGAGAGAGGACCAGGGCTAGAAGGAGTAATACTAACCATAAGCATTGCTGTTTTCATCTTGCATTAACAAAAATAAAATCCACACTGAGAGGGACAGAAGGTGTAACAGTGGTAGACCTACAAGGCTACATTAGCCAACGCTAGCTCATATGCTAACGCTGCAAACTTACAGGCTGTAAACGGTTCTTTGATTGTGTGTGTGTGTGTGTGTGTGTGTGTGTGTGTGCGTGCACGCATGCTGCGTGCGTGTGTGTGCGTGTGTGTGTGTGTGTGTGTGTGTGTGTGTGTGTGTGTGCGCGCATGCATGCGAGCCAACTGAATGTTTTCTAAAAGGACAACAATGGTGCAATACCTAACTGCAAGCCAATGAAGAATGAACCAATCAGTAGCATTGTCAATATTTGTCTTAATTTCTAATTCATATTTATTTAGTTGACAATAATTTAACGGTAGGCCAGTGTTTTGAGACATACAAGGCTATTGTCTTGTATTGCTATAAAATTATGATCTTGAAAGTGGCAAATTTCAGTGGTGGAGTAAAAACAACAAGGTCACATGGCTTTGGGGAGTTTGGGCAGCAGATCTACAAGCTCTCAACATGTCATGCTGCAATGTGCTGTGGGCTTGTAGATCACCAATTTGGATAAATAAACTGATTATTTTTCCCTGATTCCCTGAATATATATATTTTTTTAAATAAATATTTTAAGCCTGTGCCTGCACTTCATACAGCACTATGTTCCATATTCTGCTACAGTACATGTTTGCACTTTAATTAAATTAAAGCTGCATTTGATGGGGGGGGGGGGGGTGTTACTGAAAACGATGTTGGTGCTTCTTGCACTAACTTTTTATAAGCAATAAATGTTCTCCAATGCATTTAAAGGAATTATTGTGTTAGAATTTATGTTACTGTAAAAAAAATGTTTTTACTTAAATTAATATCGGTCATAATATCGGCTATCAGACTTTTTGATTCTCCACTAATCGGTAATCGGAAATATCGGCCAAAAACCATATCGGTCGATCACTATACATATACTGCATCCTTCCTGAAAAGTGTGTCCAACCGTTTTTTTAATATAATGAGGTTTCCACACAATGAGGTTTCCAGACAGAGGCGTGTAGCCTAGCCCAGCTAGTGTGATGTCTGGTCTAGATGGGCGGGTGCCGGTCAAAAACAGGCGGTGGATCCTATTGGTTCACCGATCTGAGTGCCTTAGCGAAATACAAGGAAGTCGGCTTTTTCATTTCATTTTCCATTAGGGTTTCCGTAGGCTTTTCTTTTTGAGCTGAATGTGAACGGAAATAAAAGCCTGGGTAGCGAGGCTACCCGTCGTGTGGGTTAGTCTTCCTCTGAAAAATGAGACACTTCAGAATTACAATAGCTCTTTACACTCATATTCTGTGGATACTAGATATAAATGCCATTATTCTCCTTGCAGAGAGACCTTTGCTCTAAGACCCAGCAGCTCATGCCCTGTCAGACTGAGATCCATTTCAGACATTCCATAACACATAGCAGGGTGCAGTTCTGGACTTTCTGCCAAGGCTCTTTTCTCCCTCCACTGCCCAGCTTTGCCGCTCCCAGTCTGGGCACAGGGAGGCAGAGAGCGAGCGCTATGGCCTCTCTGTTCTCGTTCCCAGGGATTGAATGTACTCTACCCCTGTGGTTTCTCTTAAAATGCCAACGTGAGGTGCTTGGCACAGTTTGGACATTCTCCCCCTACTCCCCCGCTACTCTTTGCGTTTGGTTATGGATTGAGACAAATCCCTGCCTGAATATCTGTGTGTGTGCGTGCGTGCGTGCGTGCGTGCATACATGCGCGCGTGTGTGTAGATGTCTGAGTCTGATTTAATGTTATAACTCTGCTGTTTTTTATCATCACATCATCTCCCTCCCTCCCCCACCCCCCCCCCCTCTCTCTCTCTCTCTCTCTCTCATAATGTGCCCGTGGCGTCTTTACTGGTGTAACAGAGTATTTCTACATTGTGATATTGCTACTTTTACTTATGTAAACATATCGGAGTACTTCTTCCACCAAGTGGTGTGAATTTGCACCACACATTACACAAGTAAGAACTAAGTAAATAAATCAATTAAATGAGTGAGTGAGTGAGTGAGTGAATGAATGAATGAATGGTGCCAGGAGAATACTAGAACCCTCGCCTCAACCAGTCGCCACAGGTGTACAGCCGGCATAAGTGCTCATGTATGCCAGTTGATTTGACCCAAAAGAAATTGCAAAAGTAATTGCAATAATAAAAGGTTTTTTTTATGATCCTTAGGGACAGGGTCATCCAAATAACATAAAAAATTGTGAATGAAATAATTAGTGATCATGGAATATTCAGGGGTTGAAAGTTGGGGGTAGTTGTCAAACTAGGGTGTTTTCATGATTCTGAATCCATTGCATTTATATGCAATATCCAGATTGACTGGCCAACTGGTATTCCTAAATGTAAACCCCATAAACTTACCTTATTCCTAACCTTAACCTCAGTAAAGAACAGTGCCAAAACCTAAGCCTATTCTTAAACTTAACCCCAGTAAAACTATGCCTAACCCTAAACTTATTTATATAACCATATTGGCAGTATAAAACAAATACAAGAACCGCCCACCGTGCGGTCGGCGGAAAAAAAGAGGGCGAGCTTGTTTTAAGGCGAGCATTCCGGTTACCTATACTGAACACCTCACTGGGCTCATTGCTATAGCAACAAGGAACTCCACCTCCCTGGTTCTCCATCAATCTCTCTCTCTCTCTCTCTCTCTCTCTCTCTCTCTCTCTCTCTCAGACACACACACTGTAGCTGGGTGGACACACGCGGTGCGCTCATGTAACGTGACCTGGAGGGGCGCTAACGAGCCCAGGCGAGGTCCCATGGCCTCAGGCTCAGCGACACCTTTCCCCAGCCCTGTTGAAATGTTTATTTATAACCCTCCTCCAGTCCCACCACCACCCCCCCCCGCCCCCCGCCCCATCGTCTGCCGTCCGCCATGCCAATCCAAACACCATGGGCCTCTCCGAAACTGGTCCAGAGCATGATTTCAGTAAGAGGAGAACCCTCTCCGCTCTTTTCCCCTCGCTCCACAGCCCAAAACGGCCCACCCCCTCCCTCCCTCTCTCTCCCTCCCTCCACCTCTCCGTCTTCCAACGAGCGTAAAGTTTGATTGGTACTCGGCGGCGCGCTCTGAAAATAGTCGGCCTATGAGTGTACAAGGCGCGTTGTGGGCTTGCAGGTCTGCTATTTTCGGGCTGTATAACTTAGGCTTAATGCCGAGAGGAAACGAGCGAACACACACAGAAAGGAGAGGAAAGGGATGGAGGGATGGATGGAGTAAAGGAGGGAGGGAGGGAGGGATAGATGGATGGAGTAAAGGAGGGAGGGAGGGAGGGATAGATGGATGGATGGAGTAAAGGAGGGAGGGAGGGAGGGATAGATGGATGGATGGAGGGATGGATGGAGTAAAGGAGGGAGGGAGGGATAGATGGATGGATGCAGGGAGGATGGAGGGATGGATGGATGGATGGAGGGATGGATGGATGGATGGAGGGATGAATGGATGGATGGAGGGATGGATGGATGGATGGATGGATGGATGGATGGATGGATGGAGGGAGGGATGGAGGGATGGATGGACGGATGGAGGGAGGGATGGATGGAGGGATGTATGGATGGATGGAGGGAGGGATGGATGGAGGGATGGATGGATGGAGGGAGTGATGGAGGGATGGATGGAGGGATGGATGGATGGAGGGAGGGAGGGAGGGATGGAGGGATGGAGGGATGGATGGATGGATGGATGGAGGGATGGATGGATGGATGGAGGGAGGGATGGAGGGATGGATGGATGGATGGATGGATGGAGGGATGGATGGAGGGATGGATGGAGGGATGGATGGATGGAGGGAGGGATGGAGGGAGGGATGGAGGGATGGATGGAGGGAGGGAGGGAGGTAGCGAGCAGCAGAAGAGGTTCATTCCATCCATCCAGCCGGGGCTGTTAAATGAGTTTCAGTGCAGTATACATTGGACTCCTGGGGGAATGCATGCACATGCGCGCACGCGCACGCACATACGCGCACGCGCACGCACACGCACACGCGCACACACACACACACACACACACACACACACACACACACACACACACACCAGTTTGGCGACTAGCTCTGTTTGCTTTTGTGGGGTGAAGGAAATCTGATACCCAGACATGCAGCCAGACCACATCCCTCATCCCACCCATCACTATAGCAGCAGGAATGAGAAGAGTTAATACACACACACACACACACACACACACACACACACACACACACACACACAGCACAGCACAGCACAGCACAGCACAGCACAGCACAGCACAGATGTTTTTATTGCGATGCTTGCAATTATTATTATTATATATTTTGTTTTACCGTTTTTAGTTGTTTTTTAAATGTTCATCTCTAAGCCTAAAGCATGACGTATAGTTGTGCTGGAGCGCAGCGTGTCATGAGCTTTTAGATCTGCTATTTTCGGTAAACCACAACAGTGTGTAGTATAAAAAACAAATCAGGCCTCTTCCTTCCTTGTGAGGCCGGTGCCTCAGGCAGCGACCCCATCAGAGCCCTGCATGCTGCACTGTATAGCAGCACGGCTCTTAGATAAACAAGCGCTGTTGTTGTTGGTGATTCGGCGCGGCTTCCCTCGGACACGTCGATAGCGTACGCACACAGCATGTTCTGAGACGGTGAGTGCTCCAAATGAGGCGTGCTCCGCCAACTAACTGGCGTGCACGGTGCACGGGGGCCTATCCGTGGCTGTGTGCGCTCCTCTAGGTCTCCCCGGGGTGTTGCTTGCTTGCTTGCCGGCTTTTCCCCACAGCCTCCCTGTCTGTCTAACTCGGTGCCTGACCCAATTAGACCTATTTAGGGAGCCTTCAGCCAGGGGACTCGCCAGGGACGCGGCGTGTCACCCAGCCATGCCTCCCACAGACATGTGTGACTCTCTATCTCTCTCTGGCTGTAGAACGACGACTGGCTCATATATATACGATGTGATGTAACCTCTCCGTGTTGCAGTGAAATAATACCAGGGTTTCAGCAGTCGGGGGATTTACAGTATCACTGGATTTTATTCATTTGGATCAATGGTATGCGGTTTGGTCCGGTGGAGAGGGAGGACGCATGTGTGTGCGTGTGTGTGTGTGTGTGTGTGTGTGTGTGTGTGGGTGCTTGCACGCGCATGTGTTAAAAAATAAAAGGAAAAAAGCAAGACAATTTAGCTTTTTTAAATGATGAAAAAGTTTTGAAATTAACATAATTAAAAACTTTAAATGTAGGAAACAATTAAAGAAAGGGACCCATATACAAATGTGTGCGTGACCGAGAAATGGGTAAAAAAAACTTATAAAATCGGGGGGGGGGGGGGGGGGGGGGGGGGGGAGTTAAAACGTGGATCAGCCGCAACAAAATTCAAATGTATGCAGTATTATTTTTTCCCCCCTCGATAAATGATGAAGCTTGTGACTGATACATAATATATGACGCGTCAAATATTTATTCCGGCGGCAGCTGCATGTACGCAGCAGCAAAAGGAGGAAGAAGACGCGGAAACAAGTACGCGGTAGATGATGCGGGCGGCGGGGGCGGAGGGGGGGGCGAGGGGTCTCTACATAATGCCATAATATAAATAATAAAACTATTGGAAGGCAACAGTCCCAGAAGCCCAATTAATTCAACCGTCTTCCAGTGTGCTTGTAAGGGCACAGCCAGCGAGGCTTTGATGCACCTACACTATACCTTCTCTCTCTCTCTCTCTCCCTCCCTCTTTATTTCTTTCCCTGTCTCTCGCGCACGCGCACACACACACACACACACACACACACACACACACACACACACACACACACACACACACACACACACACACACACACTATTTCTCTTGGTCTTTCACGAGTCGTTGCTGCCGGCCGAGTGGAAACCTCATACGTCCAGACCTGTTACATTTCAGGATTCAAATTCAAAAGCAGCAAAAAAAACCAACAGCTCTACAAGCTCAAAATGAGTCGCGGCGCGACACATTTTGAGCTTGTAGATCTGCGTTTTTGCTGATTTTGTGTGACGCTGTAGAATGGCGAAGTATAGGTCGTTAATTAACCAGTAAACATAAAAAGTTAAGATATGGAGATAAGAGGTTTCTGCTTGTCGGCAAGTTACACACAACCAAGTAAGTACGGATATGCACACACACAACACACACACACACACTAGACTATGCATATATGAAGGAAATTCATTCCTCACGCAGACAAGTTTGCTTGCCTTGCATTGCAATGGACTCTGCTGTCATGTGTATATGATGACAAATCTTGCATTTAATTTACTCCGCCTTTCTGCAGCGCACACCAACTTCTTTTATTTAATAAATGATGGCGAACGCTTTCAAAGGAACCATGGTGTCAAGTGAAATACACACCTTCCAACACACCGTCCCCAACAGCTAATGGTTATACGTGTGGATACCACGGCTTGTGTATGTGTGTTTCTGGTGCGTGTGTGCTTGCGTGTATGTGCGTGCGTGTGTGTGTGTGTGTGTGTGTGTGTGTGTGTGTGTGTGTGTGTGTGTGTGTGTGTGTGTGTGTGTGCGCGCGCGCGCAAAGGGTGTTATATATTTGTGTGTATTGTGCATCTCTGAGTGCATGTGCGTGTATGTATCACATGTATGCAATCCATGCATGCATGCATGCATGTGTGTGTATGTGCATGCATGTGTGCGTGTCCTGGGGGAGTGCAGTCTTCACAGCTCCCAGGGTGGTCCGTCATGTCACAGGCTCGTTAACAGTGTGTCTGCAGCTGATGATTAACTATGAGAGGGAAAACAGTCAGATAGATCAAATGAGAGCCAATGAAGTCATTTAACAAGGGAGAAATTATCACTACTGTATATCACTGCATGGCTCCCTTTGCACATCTTCCTATGACAGGTGTATTTCTGTATACGGGTGTGTGCACGTGTGTGTGTCTTTGTATGGAATTTGTCGCTGAGTGTGTGTGTGTGTTTGTGCGTGTGTGTGTGTGTGTGCGAGTATGTGTGTCTGTGTATGGTGTATTTGTCACTGAGTGTGCGTGCGTGCGTGCGTGCATGAGTGTGTGTATTCACATCGGTGTGTTTGTTTGTCCTCTTTGTCTCGTCTCTCCCTCCTCCCTGAGTGAAGAGATATTGAGAAACCAATCTAAAATCCATCAGGACTTCCCCTCCTCCCCTCTCCCCCTCCCCCCTCCCAAATACATCCCACCCCCTCCCCCCCTCCCCCACTCCGGTGTTTTTTTGTGTCGCGACCGTCTGGAAATTGGATGAGATGTTCGTTTAGCGGGCAGCTGGTCCGGGCCCGATATGAATTGCGTTTCCCCGCGCCAGGGAGAGGTCACGACCCCACCTCGCCTTGACGGAGTGCATCGGCCTATTGAGCGACGCTTTAGTCCATTTACCAGCCAGCCAATGGCGGGCGAGCGGGCGTACGGCAGTGGAGAGGAGAGGAGAGAGAGAGAGAACGGAAGCACGTCGGGTATATAAATCCATTGTTTCTCATCACCCAGCTGAGGTAGGAATGGCTGGGAGTGATTGGCTGAGAGGGAGAGGGGGGTGCGTGAGGGGGGGGTCAGAATATCACCCGACTGAGTGGTCTGTGTTTGGGTGAGAGAGGAGATGAGGTCCCCTATTCTACCCCCACCACAAGTCTGTAAGCTACAGGGTAGGTTTAGATTGAACCTACCCTGTAAGCTACAGGGTAGGTTTAGACTGAACCTACCCTGTAAGCTACAGGGTAAGTTTTCTACTTTCCCCCCCTCTCTCTCTCT